>NW_026068190.1:850598-928277 GCF_014885135.2 Alexandromys fortis
GGGGGGGGGGGGGGGGGGGGGGGGGGGGGGGGGGGGGGGGGGGGGGCACCTGTCAGATCACATTCTCAGCACCACTGGGCAGGCAGAGCCTACCTGCAGGAAGCTGTCCTGGCAGCAAAGGAAGTCGTTCTTCTTCATGATGGCCTCGGTGGTCAAGATGAGCTCGTTCTTACTGAGGGCAGGTTCGTTCTGACATGGATACACCGCCTGAGCACAGGAAGAATATGGTGTTACATAGGCCTGCTGAGGGGCGAGGGAGAGTACTAGGAGGAATTTACTAGACAGACATAAAACAACTCAGTGAAGTTTTAGCAGCCTGTGACTCTTTGCTAACAAACGCTGACTCCAGTTCTCATGTGAAAATGATAAACTGATGTGCTGTCTTGTTGGTCTGAGACGCTATGGGGTAGCTCGGGCTGGCCTCAAGCTCACCATATAGTAGAAGGTGGCCTTTAACTCCTGATCTTCCTCCCTTTCAAAGGACAGGATTACAGGCATGCACTATCATGTCCAGTCAGGAACCCCCACCTTATTTAAAGAGTTCCACTCTAATTCATGAGTTTGGATCCATTATTTCCCAACTCAATTCCACCCCAGAATTATATCATAAATGTACATAAAGTCAGACCTCATGGCCCACCCTGTAAGTTCAGCTACTTGGAAGGTCCAGGAACATAGATCAGAAGTTAAAAGTGCCTGGATTCAGAACATAATCAAGGCCAGTTTGGGCAGCTGAGCAAGACCCTGCCTAAAAACACAAAGTAAAAGAGTAACAAAGAATCAAGGTGTTGCTCATAAGAGAGCCCTTGCTTCAACCTCAGCACTACAGAAAGTAGCCAGGCAACTAAGCGCCTCCAGAGGGGAGGGGCAACAATATTCCTCAAGCTCCGGCTTTCCTCAAAGTTTTAATGGTTTCTGCCTGGTGGTTTCCAACTACTAAAAACAACTGCAAAAATACATCTTAGTGGAACCACCTTCTACTACTAAAAGAGCTTGGTCAAAAGGTACTAAACAGATATCCAAGTGAATACTTTTCAATTACTCTTCAAAAAGAGTGGTTCCAAATCATATTCCTGGCTCCAGGATATAAAATGAGCCTTCTGCCCGACACCCACTCTTTATAAAGCTTGTCCGTGCCACTCCAGGAGAGGAGCCAGAGCCTCTTCCATTGGCATCTGATAGACTAACAATAGACTCATGAATGAAGAGACAGAGTAACTAAAAGTAGCAAGGAACTAATCTAGTACTGAGGCAGAGATGATTGCGTGGGAAGAGTGGTACTTCAAACAGGACCGGCACCTATGACAAAGCCCCCAAGAACTGTACCCCTCAACAGAGTGCTGCATCTCACTTTGATGTTGTCCAGAACCCTTTTAAACTCCAGAGGCTCATCTTTGCCCTCCATGGCGGCAGGATCTAAGCCATCTCCTCCATAGATAAACTGGATGATGTCACCAGTGGAGCTCCGCACCGTCAGATCATATTGGGAGCACAGGTCTTCCAGGGATTTCACCAGCCTTCTCTACAGGAAGAGAAGGAAGCTCAGCCGCCCGAGCAAGACTGCTTCGTAACACACAATCAGACTTGCCATTCAAAATTTCAAGGTTACAGGTCATTTATTTGTTTGTTTATTTTTCATGGTACTACAGATGAACCAGAGCCTTGTGTGTGCTAGGTAAGCGCTCTGCTCTGTCACCAAGCCACATCCCCAGCTCTAAGTGACAAGAACTTCAGTTATATCAACATAACTTTATTAGTAATCCCTTAAGAGTCCCTCCCTAGCCTGTGCAGTGAGAGCAGCTTATGCTCCACCCTCCAGTCTTACCCTTATCAGGACTCCCTGCATCAGAAACCTCAGCCCCAAGAACTCTGCTTCCTCAGCTGCTTAGCCTTCCCACCCAGCTCCCTACGGTACAAACTAGTTTTTACGCACATCTATGCCAGGTTCCAGAGAGATCCAGATACAAGCTCTCTTTTAGGACAGAGGAGGAAGCAGGGCAATAGACTTTGAATCAAGGATAACAACCACTTCTCAACTATGCTTGGGAAAATCTCCACCACCAGCCAGCAGTGTGACTGTGGACTAGAGAATGAGAGAAACCTTAGAAAATAAGCTTGCCCTCGCTCCGCCTAGGCTAACAGGGTGCTCTTGGAAATTCACACTGTTCATGTCAACACCCTAAGTCAGAGCTCCTCACATGAGTGGAAAAAGCATTCACAGATCACTGGGTTCTGACAAAAGCGGCACACCTGGAAACTAAAGGGCATTCCCAGCAGAAGACAATAGCGTGAGGTGATAACAAACAAGGCACACACAAGGTGCTGTCTGGAACGAGTGTCTCTGACCACTGCCTCACCATCATCACATTGTCTGACTCACTGGATCATTAAATCTTGGTTATGTAGTCTGCGAGGACCACATTTGCAGAGGGGACAGACAGGACACAAACCTGTATCAAGCATGTGACCCAACAATGTGGTCTGTCAACTTAAACCATCAAAAACATGACCAATTTCAAGGGGCTAGGGCTGTATTCAGCAGTTAACCTATTGGCCTAGCATTAGATGGCCTGTGCTCAATCCCCAGCAACAGAAACAGATTTTTTTTTTCTTTTCTTTCTTTCTTTCTTTCTTTCCTTTTTTTTTTTTTTGCTGCGAACACAGAGAGCTTGTATCGGAGAATGGAAATGATCATGGGGTCTTGAAAGAAATCCTCGGCTGCAACCTTAAAGGGGACACAGAGGGTCAAGTTTTACAGCTCTTTGTAAGTGTAGCAAAGAACCCCCTATCTAGTTCAGCCATGTCACTGAAGCTGTGATTCCTGGGAGTCATGGAAAGGATGAATAATGAGACCTAAACAGTGATTATAAACATTGGAGACCTCTCAGTAACTAGCAGGCCTCGATCACCCCACTCCCCTGTCATGCTAGGAGACAGCTTACAGAGGCTCAATGGTAAATTCAAGGCTATGAGCTCGGCATTTGCCTCTAGGGGATTTAGTCACCTGGGACTTTAATCTGCTCTCTGCCTTTCAGAGCACACAGGATAATCTGTGCTGGGCTACCATTCTGTTTCTTAAATTCCAGAGCACCAACAAGTCTAAATGTTACCTTTCAATACCAAGAAGGGGCAAATCACAGCTCTTATACAAAACATGCACCAACGCACATGTGCACACATGAATGCAGCCATGCACACAAGGACGTGCGCATGCACGTTAACACACACACAAGAAGGCATGAACATAGAGAGCAGGTGCGGCTCTCGGGCTCACACTCACATGGTGCTGTGGTTCTGTTGCTAAGGACACTTCCTCAACTTACCTGCATGTATCCTGTTTCTGCGGTCTTTACAGCAGTGTCTACAAGACCCTCCCGACCAGCCATTGTGTGGAAGAAAAACTCAGTAGGCGTTAAACCAGAATAAAAGCTATTGGCCACAAAGCCTTTGGCAGCAGGGAGCTAAAGAGAGGTAGGAAAAACAGAAAATCAAACAAGGTTCAAGGCCCAAAAATTTTAAAAGCCATCCACAAAAGAAAATGTCCCCAGGAGGCTACAGACAAACCCAGCCAGTGACTCAAGAACTGGCAGGTGACCTATGCTTGCCTAGAGGAGAAATAATTTAGGCACTCCATCTTTGCTAGAATGCTGGTGTAGGTTAGAGGCTAGGAAGAGAACATGAGTTGGAACTGCTATTCCAGAAGAGCCAAGGACCTCAGGGGACACCCAACCCATTCCCTGGGAAGCCATTGTCTTCAAGACTTCCTTATTGTGGGCAGGCCCCACCCACCTCCAAGTCAGAACCTCCTGTAGCTAGAGGTGCTGAAAATGTAAAACAGACCGCAGGAGGGCAGTGCAGCTCTGACACCAGCAGTCAGTGGGGCCAGACTGACGTGCAGTGCAACTCAGTGCCACAGCAACATGTTCTATGTAAACACCAAGTGAAAACAACAGATGAATGGTAAGACCTCAAGGGACAATCTAGACTAAAAGACTGTGAGGCTTCTACTGCCATTTACCTTCGAATGTTTCTCAAAGTGAGGCAAAGATCTGTTTTCAAAGCCATCTGGAACCCGGGAGCCACTGATGGCTTGCTGTCCCACACACGCGATCATCTGTGATATGTTAATGAAGGAACCTGGGAACAGGTCAGAAATGGAAAACTGTACTGGAAACAATAAGAGAAGCCAAGCAGAACAGAGGCATAAAATAGAATGAGACACAGCACAACCTGTCCAAGGTTACTGAAGGACAGAATGACAGTAACAGAGCTGGAACAAGGACAGGGCTCAGGGACGTCTGCACGTGTGGGGTGGAGGGAAGGTCCACTGGAGTCACTCAGATGACGACAGATTGGCCTCTGGACATGGGGTTTGCGCAGAGAGAAGGAAGGGGAGAAGGAGAAGGAGTGTGAATGTGAGTGAGAGAGAAGCAAAGATAGAGGAGGGGGACCCTTCCTGAATGCCAGGAGCAGGAAGCAGAGCAATGGGCAAAGGGTGTTCATGTTAGAGATCTGGAATTTTATTTCATTTTAAAAAAAAATATTTGTTCATTATGTATACAATATTCTGTCTGCATGTATTATGCCTGCAGGCCAGAAGAGGGCACCAGATCTCATTACAGATGGTTGTGAGCCACCATGTGGTTGCTGGGAATTGAACTTTGGAAGAACAGGCAATGCTCTTAACCTCTGAGCCATCTCTCCAGCCCCTGGAATTTTATTTCATGATGAATAAAACCCCACAGCAATAGAAGCCAGGAGATTCTGAATTTGAGCAATGCCGGAAGGTCTGAGTAAATAGGAAATTAAAGAATTTTGCCACTCTAAGCTAGGGCTATAACTCAGCAGTAGCACACTTGCCTAAGAGGGGTGAGGTCCTCGGTTTGATCCTCAGCACACAAGAAAAGAAAAAAGATTGCCACATCACTAAATCTATTACTAAAAATTTCCAGCTTTCTTTTTAACACCAAATTTAGTCAAAGCACCTTCAAACTCAGGAACTCCGTCACACTCCCAACTACTGTCTTCAAAAGACTTAAACTATCCCAACCCAAATCAAACAAAAGCTCAGTATTCCATGATTTAGAGACAGGCACTTGAAGAAATGAATTGCCTCTATGAAGATACAACCACCGAAGTCGTGTTATAGAGACAAGCCCCTGGCAGGGCACACAGCCAACCCCGAGGGCTGAGCTCACCTTTGGAGCCACACAGGGCCATGGTGAGGGGGCTGTTGCTCTTGTCCAGCTCTCGGAGGCAGGCACTGCCAGCATGGTCTCTGATCACAGACAGCTCCTTCAGGATCAGGGCCTGAGGGGAAGGGCAGAGAGGGAAGAAAATACAGTCCTTGAGGAGCCATTTTCTGGCTCTGCAGATCACTAACCTTCAATCTGATATTTATAGAAAATCAAGACCGTTTCATCAGGATGTCAGATTGCCAATCAATGAAGTTTCCAGAACTCGACAATCAAAAAACCCAAGCTTCACTAAGACCTTGCTTCTCGTAGGTCCTGGAAGAGTGTGAATCGCAGTGTATAACAAACTCCTAAGAAATATTTCAAATTGCTCATGAAGCAGATGTCCATGACTTTGTGGGTTGCTGTCTTTGTGAGAGCAGGTGGACATCCAGTCATGTCTGCATGCACACATGTAAATGCTCATGTGAAGGAAAACTGCCCACTCTGTTGCACAGTCTGTCTCTACCCGTCCTCACCCAGCATGAGCAGAGAATGGGACAAGATGACTCCAGGGCCACCTGACCTGTGAGCACAGACACAGCTCACAATTTGAGCTGCTGAGCCCTCTAGAGGTCGTTGTCCTATTGAGGCCTCAGTTAATTTTCTAGGTGGGTACAGTGAGAAACCTCTTCTCACCTCTCTGTCTAAAACTCAGGAAGACAGAAAAGGAGCTGACTTCCAGGGGACTAGGACACTCCTGGGAGCCCAGCACTCAGGATACTGAGGCAGGATTCTGAATCAGAGACTGGGTTACATAAAGCCTGTCTTTAAAAAAGGCTCATGGAAAGAAAGAATTCTTCACCTTCTACCTCTTATTAGCTTGACCTGGTTTTGAACCCTCTTTAGAAAACTAGTTAAATGATTTGAAGAGAAAACAAAATACTTGCTTTGGACTTCTACAGGTGTGTGCCACCCCACACAGCTGGGAACACTTAATGCTTTAAGGGCCTATCTTCCATACTAGAGGGAGGTGAAGGTACAAGACACAGCCCATGGAGAAGGCAGAAGAAAGCAAGGTATGGTAACAAATCCAAGACTCGAGGCTGAGGGCAAAAGACCTTGAATTTGTGGCCAGCCTGAGCTACTGAGTGAAACCATCGTGAAACAGAACATAAAAATGCCCAGTGCCCCAAGTCCTGGTCCATTTGCTTTTGAATTTCAGGCTGCTAAAAGAGAGGAACAGATTTTGATGCACTCAGCCCTGTGGCTTTAAACATGAGGAGGCTGTGGGCTGTGTGTGAAACAACCCAACATGAATATTTCTTATCATGTATCCAAGTCATGGTGATGATCAGCTCCTGAGCTTTGGTGTGGTGTATCTGTGGAGGAATGCTGCAGAGAGGGAGGTAGCGGCTCCGAGGGACAATCAGAGCAGCCCCAGTGAAGCACAGCCCCATGATGTCAAATGAGCCCAAGTTTTCATATCAGACTGTGAAAGCTCAAAGAGCAAGGCCCCACCCTGCCAAACAAGAACACATGCCAGGAATGGGACAAGAATGTGCCCCACTCTTGTCTTGCTTGTCCGCCACCTTCTCTTCATGGCTTTTAGCCCATCCTAAACACACTGTAAGCAGAACAACTAACTGACCATGCCCATCTGGAGGGCAGCCTCACCTCTAGTGTCTCTTCAGCAGTACAGCCTGGCTGCTGCTGCAGTTTGCCAGTGTTCAGGGCTTCAATGTATTCATCGCATTTCTTGTAGCCAGCATTTAGTAGCTCATACTTGGCCTTGAGCAGTCCCTGGCCAGGTGTGACATCACCAATCCCGATGGAGAACCCACGGTTAGCTGAGGGAGCAGAAGAGCGATAACCATTAATTAGTCAAGCTGTCAGGCAGAGCTCATCCCCGATGCCTGCCCTCCTCCTCTCAGAAATCACTCAAGGAGAACAGCTGAACTCAGCGGAGAGAGGAAGCACTATGTGACTGGGTTTGGTCTACAACAGGGGAAAAAAAGGGCAAACATAAACGTCATCCCTGATAGACTAGGCCTAAGCTGCGCATATGAAGAAGTGAGTGGCTGAGGGTCCAGTCTTGATTGCAAGGGAAAGAAGAGGCCCTTACAGTGTCTGTGGGTGGAAGTGAGGTCGCCAGTGTCTGCAGACATGGAGATGAATGTACTGGAGACAAGGACAACGGTGTGAGGAAAGGCTCTGGGCTCCCTTTAGAAGGAAGATGACAATTGAACCAAGAACTCTGGATTTGAGAACATCAGTCACAGTCAGATACGATGATAACCATCTGTGCACTTTATGATGGGGGGGGGGTCCTGAGCCTCCTCCTTGGCCAGCTTCCATGTCTCTATCGCCAGGGGAGGCTGAAACTAGAAGGGATGTCTCTGAAGAAATCAAGCCTCCCTAAAGAAAACTGTTACTGCAGGGATAGGTGGTGGCCCTGGAGTGAGAAGACTGGCTCTCAGCTCAAACCAAGAACCTAGAGAACAATAAAACCTGAGCTGTATTTCCAGTCAGTGATGAGTATCTCACACCCATGGATGAATGAAATACCAAGGAACAATATGGATCTTATGGAATTTAGGGTGATTTAGGTTTTTATTTTTTAAAAGATTTTATTTTATTTTAATTTTTTTTTTTTTGTTTTTTTTCGAGACAGGGTTTCTCTGTAGCTTTGGTGCCCGTCCCAGAACTAGCTCTTTCTTGTAGACCAGGCTGGTCTCGGAACTCCCAGAGATCCGCCTGCCTCTGCCTCCCAAGTGCTGGGATTAAAGGCGTGCACCACCACTGCCCGGCTAGATTTTATTTATCTATTATGGATACAGTATTCTGTATGCTTGCAGGCCAGAAGAGGGCACCAGATCTCATTACAGATGGTTACGAGGCACCATGTAGTTGCTGGGAATCGAACTTAGGACCTCTGAGCCATCATATAAAATACCCAGTAAAATTTCTTCAGAGCAATCAAAGTCAAATCTAGAGGTCAAAGTGAGGCAACCCCTGCCAGGTGTGATGGTACGTACACGCCCCTAATTCCAGTGCATGGGAGGCAGAGACGGGCAGATCCCGTGAGCTTGAGGCCAGCCTGGTCTACATACCCATTTCCAGGCCAGTGGGACTACATAGTGAGATCATGTCTCAAAAACATAAACAAAACAGAGAAAGTTGGAAAAATCCCAATGAGATAATCTTATCTGCAAATAATGATCATTTTGTTAGAAATCCAAGACTTACCAAGTAAAACATCCAAAACCAACAGAAACGATAAAGACAAAAAGAATTGAGAATAAAGACATGTTTTTAAGAAAAAAAGAAAAACAGAATTGATCCAGTGACTGGAAATGCAATTAACACATTTCCAACGGCAAGAAATGGAGATAAATCATCAGAGAAATAATGAGGAAATTGCAGCAGAAAGGACACTACTGCAAAGTTCTAGGAGTGACTGAGTGATCAGCACAAGAGCGTAAAGAGCCTGCGCCAGGGCTTCATTCACTGTGCCCTTTTCCAACAATACTAAACATAAGACACAGTGTGGCCTCCAGGTGGGAAACAAAAGATTTAAAATATTATGGGGATAGAAATGGCTGCACCCTTTCCACAGCACCTCTAGAAGCTGCAACAGAACAATACTGAGGGGATTCTGAGGTAAAATATCCAGTCTAAAATTTTTCATCCAGGCAAAGAGTTAGTCAAATATGAAAAGAATTACAATTTTATGGTTGGCAAGACGGCTCAGTGGGTAAAGGTGCTTGCCACCATGCCTGATACCAGAGTTTGATCCTTAAGACCCATGTGGTAGCCGGGCGGTGGTGGCGCACGCCTTTAATCCCAGCACTCGGGAGGCAGAGGCAGGCGGATCTCTGTGAGTTCGAGACCAGCCTGGTCTACAAGAGCTAGTTCCAGGACAGGCTCCAAAACCACAGAGAAACCCTGTCTCGAAAAACCAAAAAAGAAAAAAGAAAAGAAAGAAAGAAACGTATATAGATATATAAATCTATGTTCCTTGGGCCATGGTCACTCATATTTAGTTTCAGAATCTCTTATTCCCTTTGAGGTGAGAGCTGCACTTTTCGTGTTGATGGTTGATGGAGAAGGGACTAGCTCTGCACTCGGGTGCTATTTGAAGCATTACAGGCTAAGGATCCTATGACCATCCTGGAGCTTCTGGACAGATGCCGCGGACCGTCCCTCTCGGAGACCACTATCCACGGGAGAACAGGGTGAAGGATAGGATAGCCAGGATACNGGGCGATACTGAACCATCCGCTTGGAATGAAATATGGGAGGCCCAGAGGCTACAGGAGGAAGAGACCTGGTCAGTCCTCATTAACCCAATATGGACCAAATTCAACAGAACTGCCATATACAGACTACCCATGTATATACTTCAGCATTGCCAGGGCATAAATTTCATTTAAATTTCAGAGGCTGTGAGTTTCTCTAGGTACTTGGGAAGCAACCCACAAAGACCTTTTTATGCAATACACCCTCTCACAGACAATAGGAAGCTACCATAGATTCTGATTAGAAAAAAATGAAAATCAAATTCAAATCTACCAACTAGTCAGTAGTGAGTTGAAGTCACAGATAAATACACAGATGTGTGGGAATGAAACAACACACTGTCCTACAACACTAAGACTTTGCCAACTACAGTATTACATGAAAAAAGGAGCTGCTGAGTACTCACATAGGTAGACAGGAGCCAGCCGGGCAAGCCGGGACATGGCATCGGCAGCCTCATTCTGCCCCCAGTCTCGCAGCAAGATGTAGAAGATGTTGTTCTTGGATCCCGACCCCAGGGTTCCTTTGTCCATGCTGCCGCTCATCAGCTCACTGTTCTGAATCGTGACATCTGGAAGGGCGATACTGACAATGCATTTAAATGTTTACGTCCTGGAAATTCCTAGTGCAGCTGAAGAATTTCTCAGAAAACCAGCACCCTTCTAAATTCTAGAACTCATGAGCACACCCGAGATTCACAGCTAGTCCCGAGGGCCCGTTAGCCAGTGAGCTGGGGAGAGCTACGGAGCGCTAAGGAGCTTGTGTTATACAGTAGCTACGGGATGCCGGCTGTGAACCTCAGTCAGACCGCTGGTTTTTTTTTTTTTTTGTTTTTTTTAATTTTTGAGACAGGGTTTCATCCGCCTGCCTCTGCCTCCTGGGATTAAAGGCGTGCACCACCACAGCCCGGCCAGACCACTGTTTTAAAGGGACTCAGGTGACTTGTATTTTAATCTTCTTTCTGTTATATTCTACTGAATCTGCATGTTAGCAAGACTTCTTCTTTCTGCCTAAGTGAAATCAGTTTAAAAAAAAATCAATCTTGGGGCAGGGAAGGCATGATGCCCTGAGTTTAATCCTAACCACAAAGTAGAGTCAAATGGTACTGTCCCCACTCAAGTCCCAGCACTCCTGAAGTGAGGCAGAAGGGCTGCTGTTAGCTCCAGGTCAGGATGAGACATGATAGGAGGGCTTATCTCCGTTCAAAAAAACATAAAAACCAAGCAAACAAACAAAACCCACACCTACTAGTAGTGCTGTTAGACAATCAACACGTGGTCTACAAGATATAATAAAATAATGACAACAAACTATAAACCCAAAACAACCTTTGCTGCCCACCTGTCCCCTCTCTCTTAGAAAAAAGCCAAGTTGCATTACCTGACAAAACCCTTTAAAAGGACCGCTCTGAGCACTGGAGCTGCCACACGGTGTCTGCTGTCCACAGAGACCGACACCAGCAGAAGCGCAGCTACACTGTCCTGGAGAAAACCCTCCCAACTGACCCTTTGCAGAAACAGTGAAGCTCACGCTAGGTCACCGCTTGCTCCTCACTGCTTGCTCCTCCCAGCCCGCCCCATCCCATCCACTCACAGGAATCATTGACGCACAGGTCCTCCCCCTTGCCGCAGTACTGCTTGCCCTTGGTCCGGAGGTTGGCCCTCACTGGATTGTCATCGCTGGGTCTGAGGATGACACTGAAGATCTGCTTTCCAGTCCACAGAGTGACAGGCTGGAAGAGAGGAGGCAGCAGATGAGGGTGCAGTGACTCCGGGCGGGCGAGCCCAGCACCAGCAATGGTCCCCTCCATTCCACTAGCCATCCACACAGACCCCAACGCACCTTTAGTATTGTAGGGGGTGGAAGGCGTACTTTAATTTTCTCATCCTTGCCAACCAGTATTGAAGCGATGATCTGGCAAGCCTTGGCTCGATCGAAGAAAGTGTCCTTGAGGGTGAGGAGGTAGGCACCTAGGGCAAAGAACCAGCACATAAAGGAACCATGTGGGGGAACACACACATTTTCAACCTTCAAGTCAAATCAGACTGTTCCCCCAACCCACTCCAAAGTCAAGTGGCTTTGCTTCATCTACTGTTCTTCTCAGAGCAGCGGCAGAGCCTAGGCCAGACACTAGTCCTAGAAAACCCCCAGGTTCAGGAAGATCAGCCTTGGCTGCATGGGAAGCTCAGGACCATCCCAGATGCAGCCCTACTGAACATCCCCTACATGCTCAGCCTACAGGAAGCCCTACCAAACCACCCCCCAACTCAATCTGTATGAAGCCCACTGAATCCCTCAACTTAGCCTACATGAAGCCCACTGGCCCCCTCAGACTACATGAAGTCCCCTGTATCCCTACTAAACCTACATGAAGTCCCCCGTATCCCTACTAAGCCTACATGAAGTCCCCTGTACCCCTACTAAGCCCACATAAAGTCCCCTGTACTACCAAGCCTACATGAAGTCCTGTACCCCTACTAAGCTAAGCCTACATGAAGTCTCCTGTACCCCACTCAGCCTACATGAAGGCCCACCCCACCACTACCCCCCCTTAGCCTCTACCACAAAACAAGCAACAAAAAAGTACCTGCCAAGTTGAAGGAGCTCAGTGAGTACACACAGAATCAAATGGATAAACAACTAGCAAAACCCACTTCCAACAATCTCAATATGTCAGAATGGCAAATCTCAACACAGGGCAGGACATGGTGGTGCACACCTATAACCCTGGCACCCAGGAGTGTGCAAGAGGATTCTGAGTGCCAGGCCAGCTGAGCCACTCAGGGGGCACACTGTATCAAACTAAAAGTAGAAAGACTCCTAAGACAGGTAATAGCCATCATCTGAATCACTGTGCCTGGGAAGCCAGGGTCTCCTTTCAAGTTAATGCTTACCTGTTAGGAAGTCCTGAATGGCAGCAATGAGCGGCTCCCCATTTCTTGGGGTCACAAGATTCGCTTTGGTCTGAAGGAGAAACAAGCACATGTCAGCCACTCTGGCTGGACAGTGCAGCCTGAGGGTCTGCATCATGTGACTGCAGGTATCACATGGCTGTTGAGAGGTCTCCACCCCAGCAGTCTTACTATACCGTGCAGTTCCCTTATTGATCAAGGGAAAAGAAAAGTTCCTAGTAGGGGCTCACTCTGTAGCCCAGGTTGGCCTAGAACTCACTATGTAGCCTAGGCTGGCCTGGAACTCACAGTGATCCTCCTGCTTCAGTTTCGTGAGCACTGGTGTTAACAAGTGTAGCCAAGACCAGCTAAGAACATTCCCTTCTGTGAGAGCTGTGTGATCTCTGATATCAACCACACCCATGTTTCTCCACAATGACAGGAAAACCAGTGATTTCTCTTTAGATCGTAACACACTGAGAGCAAGCAGAGGTCCCTTGTCACAGTGGGACTCTTCTAAGATCCACAAGGAACGTGGAGGAGCTCCTGTGCATCTCTGGGTTTTCTGGGCCTCCTTCCCATGCCCAAAGTTCTGTCAGAGACCTTTATTTCTCCTTTGTGATCTCATGGTAACGACCCTGCACCTGGAGTGGGCCATGCACACTCACCGAGGTTTACTGACCCTCGCAGAGGGAAGATAGCAGGTGTTCTGAAGTTAGGGACACGGGGTGGGGGGTCTCATGATTCTGTGACTCTGTACACTCTGGGCCCACATCCACGCTGGGCCCTATATGCCTTACTGAGAACTGCTGCGCATAGTGCCAGATCAAAATTTCTCCAGGAAAACTCGTACTTTATGATTGTTATTTTAGTATGTTCTTACAAAAAGAGACAGCGGTATGGCTCCTGACAGGCAAAGTGGTGGCTGTTATTCCTGAAAACATTTTACTATTATCTTTAATTCAAAATCAGCATGTGCTTTTTGCCAAAAAAAAAAAAAAAAAAAAAAAACTACAAATATGTCTGTTACCCTAGTGCTAGGAACAGATGTAGGAGGATTACAGTAAGTTCTAGGCTAGCCTGGGCTACCGAGCAAGCCCATCTCAGCAAAGAAATGTGGAGGCTGGAAGTGTGGCTTAGTTGTCAAGTGTAACTAAATTTTATTTACTTATTTACTTTTAGTGGGGTCAGGAATGAATTAAGGGCTTCGGGCATGCCAGGGAAGAGTTCACCATAGCGCCACAACCAGACTCTGTCCCTACAAGAGGATTTTACAGGTAGAAATAGGGAGTACTTACAACCATACACGGGAGAGCTTATAATAGAGGAATGCAGGACAGAGCGGGAAAAACTCAAACCAGATGTGGTATAATATGTGTACTCTTGGACACGAGGGAGACTGAGACAGGAGGATCTCTTGAGCTCATGAGTTCAGCGCTAACACAGACAACATACCTAGGTCCCAGTTAAAACCCACAAGTCCAAAGCTATACAAGTCAATATTCAGGAATTACTAAAATGGCACAGCCCTACACAGAAGACACCCAATAGTGCCATGTACAGCAGGATGTAGGAGGAGCAGTGTGGATGGTACAAGAGGCAGAGACCAATTCCTAAGAGCAGGCATGAATCTCCCTATCATAGAACCTCTGCAGCCACAGCAGACTCATTTTAAGTTTGGAAGACAAAAGAGCACAGTGCCCTTTAAGAGGCCAGAGCAGCATGTGACATGCTTCGGGAAGCTTTCATTAACGACATACTGAGCAACCCATTTAGGAGGGCATCTCCCCCCCCCCCCCCAATACTGGCACTGGGCACATGTTTTTTTCCCCTTTTTTGAGACAGGATCATGTAGCTCATGTTGGCTTTGAACTCACAATGTTCTTGTCTCTGCCTCCAGTGGGCGGGGTCTCACTCTGTAGCTCAGGTTCTTAAGTGCTGGGATTACAGGAATGCAATGCGCCACCATTCGGGCTATTTAGTTTATTTTCTGTTTTGATCTCTGTGTAGCCTTGGCTGTCTGGCCTGGAGCTCACAGAGCTCCATCTGCCTGCCTCTGTCCTGAGTGCTGGGAGTAGAGGCGCGCATCACTCCCAGCTCGTTCACAGCTGTTACTGTGTCCATATTTCCTCCCAAGAATCCAAAGTACAGATCAGAACATGCCATCCCACCCTAAAAAGCACTTGTTACTAACTCACAAGACTGTCCATAGGCTCAAAGGGACCCAATGAGAAAACCAGACAGAAGAGCACAAGCCTTGTAGCATGTGTGAGAACAGAAGAGGCCCGGCTTCTCTGGGCTTGGACCAACTCACACGCAATATCCCACTACCTACCCCCATGAGAACAAGGGCCTCGGCTTTGGCCTCCTCTGTCTGGGGAAGATGAAGGTTCATTTCATCCCCATCGAAGTCTGCGTTGTAGGGGGTGCAGACACATTCATTGAATCTGAAGGTCCGGTGGGGCTTGACCCTGGCCTGTGGAAGACCAAAACAAAATATGAGCACCCAAAAGCTTCCTTGTTTCAAGCCATAAAGAAAGCACAAACACTGCCTAGAAAACCAGGTACTTTAAGGAAGTAAACTTCTATTTATTCTCTTGTGATAAACACAAATCACTTGTAAATTAGCCAAGTAAATTTAACATACTATAAGGCAAATACCAACACAGGAGACAATATATACAGTCTACATTCCTCAGTATTAACAAAGTTTCAAATATAGTTTATTATAAAGGAAGCCCCAAAGCAAGAAATGTAAGTCTACCAAGTAAGGAATTTGGAAGTCAGTGATTCTCAACTCCCCAGATTGATAATGAAGGGAAAAGAACTAGCCATGGATGCTGCCCTTCCTTTGTGAACTGTTCTTCAGGGTGAGCTGCTGCCCTAAGAGCAGAGGAAACACGTTCATTAAAGGAAGTCTGGATGGGGCTGGAAAGATGGCTCAGCAGTAAAGAGCACTGATTGTTCTTCCAGAGGACCAGGGTTCAAATCGCAGCTCACACCTGTCAGTAACTCCAGTTTCAGTGGACCAACACCCACGGCAAAACACCAATGCATATAAAAAAATGATTAAAAAAGAAGTCTGGATAACACATGAGAAAGGAAAGAAATTAGAAATTGGGGCCTCCTGTGTAGTCTCAAGTATCCAAATCTTTCCTTTAGCATCAGCCAGAGTGGGGTGGCCAGAACACAATGAACATCCCCTAAACAAACCAAGAGCAATAGCTAGTACCATCTATACATCAGCCCTGTCAAAAAGCTAAGCCTTTCAGACTCATTTCAAGCTTACAGGGGTGAAAAGCAATAGCAAAGCCACATCTGCAAGTGAGCCCACAGCACTCTTCAAAGCCACTCTGCACTGAGCACCCGACACGCCTCAAGAAACCCACTCTTCAAGTCTCTAAGCATTTCAGTGGCTAAGTTTCTTGTTTTGGTTCTTCGAGACAAAATTTCTCTGTGTAAGAGCCCTGGCTGTACTGGAACTAACTTACTCGGTAGACCAGGCTGGCCTTGAACTCAGAAATTTACCTGCCTTTGCCTTCCAAGTGCAGGGATTAAAGGCATGCACCACCACCACCTGGTTTTAGCTGCTAAGTTAAAGGCAAAAGCAAAACCAAATCAATTTTTGCCTGTTTTATATAAAGCTGTGTATACAACACACACATCTTCCTTAGCAAAATGAAACAATTCCAGTGATTTTCACATCAACTCTCAAATAGATCTGTACCACTGTAATGTTGTGTATGAACCTTAGACCTCACATCTTGAAAGCATTAAAGAGAGGGGTTTGAGATGGTTCTGAGGTTAGAAGCACTTGTTACTCCAGAGCACTTCAAGTTTGCTTCTCATCATCAATTTTGGGCCTCTCGCAACTGCCTAGAAAGCCAGTCCAGAGGATCCCATGCCCTCTTCAGATCTTCACACTTTCCTGCACATACACAGATACACCCACCCCCCCCACGTATACATAAAATCCAAAAGATTAAATTTAAAATTAAAATCAAAGTTTTATCCTGTCCACCCGAGTTTGATCTCTTGGACGCACCTGGAGAAGAGAAACTATCTTTCCAGCTTGTTCTCCATGAATGCAAACACGCACTGCTATAAACCTCACTCACCAGGTGGGCCATGATGCTCAGCTTGTGCAGCGAGGGCTGCCGGTTGAACAACACCACGTCTCCATCTATTAAGTGTCTCTCCACGATGTCACCAAACTTGAGCTCCTGAGCCATCTTTTCTCGGTTTCCGTACTTCAGAAACCTGAGCAAGCAGGACACACACATAAGGTCTCTGAACTAAGTTCTCCCACCATGCTTCCCGTACTCAGAGCAGAAACTGATGTCTAAGACACTACCAACTTTCTGACTTATTTGAGTCAAGGTCTTCTCAGTAGCCCAGGCTGACCTGGAACTTGTGAACCTCCTGCACTGACCTTCTTCCAAATGCTGGGACTACAGACATGTGCCATATTCTTTCCTTCCTTCCTTCTTTTCTTTCTTTGAGACAGGGTTTTTCTATGTAGCCCCGGCTGTCCTGGAACTCGCTCTGTAGACCAGGCTGGCCTTGAATTCACAGAGATCCACCTGCCTCTGTCTCCCGAGGGTTAGGATTAGAGGCATGTACCATCACCGCCTAGTAAGACCCAATTTTTAACAAGAGAGTGCTGGGAGCTGGTGGTACAGCTCAGCAGTACGTAGGGTTTTTGCTTAACCCCCTCAAAGCCCTAGATTCAGTCTCCAGATCCAGGAGAAATGGATGTTAAAATATTAATGTATTTTGTTTTGGAATCATAGAAATACAGTATTATTCCTTTTTCTACAGGATCCTTAAAACCCTCATGGCATAAACCCCTGCTGACCACCTCACCTGGCTGTGCAAGCCAAACTTGGCGAAATGAGCACCAATGAGAGATCCTCAAGAGCCCAGTGACATAGAAAACAACACATTTGTATCTCAAGGGATTCTGTGTATGTAGGTCTAAAAACGTCACTTGTAAAAGAACAATACTTCATGCATATTCAGTGATCAAACAGACAACAACAGACACAGGACTATTCAATTTAAACATCTACGGTCCACACACCAAAATGCCAGCCACTATCTGCAATGCATTCCACGGTTCTGGTGAACAGCACCATCAGGCAGGTTAACCCCTCACAACTGGGAAAGCGTTACCTTTTCATCTGCATGTGTCTCTGCTGGATGAAATTGGCTCCAGGGTGAACATCAGGGCCGTTTCGAACCAGTTTCCTCAAAAAATTGATGTTTGCTTTGTTTACCTACAGGACCGCGATAAAAAACACAGTAAGACAATCTTTCCTTCCTATAAGCTAGTTAGCAGTGCTCAAAACAACAACTGTTCACTGTATGGGTTCTAAGAGAAAGCGAGCCACCACGAGGCAGCTGTGGCCCACAGTATTGACACATGGCAGACAGCTCTAGATCTTGGTCTCTAGTCTCTGCATGTCCACTGGACTGTATGATGCTGTACTAGAATGGAATCTGCCAACTTTCACCAGGCTCTAAGGGCTTAAAGATACGGCAGCAGAACCATGGGCTGTGGCCTGCGCTAGCCATGCTCTGTAACTTCTTGGTCAATGGTTTCAAGGGGAAGAATTAGATCATTCTTCATTCAAATGAGAACATTTGAACAAGTTTATGACAAGTACTGATGATCTAGACTGTCTATTGATCTAGACTGTCTATTAACCTCATGTACGCAGCTAATCAGGAGGCTTTATTACCAGGCCCTACGGTGGTCTAGGTCTCCACACAGAGCTCAGAGTGGGGGCCGCTGTAACCAAATCTTATACTCAAAGAGTATGAGCTGAACGCAGACTGCTGCAAGCTTTCTAGATGAGATGGAACAGCATTCAAAAGATCGGTAGTTTTACAGTTTAAAAACTAACAACCTATCCCAAGAATACTAAGCAGGAAGGACTGAATACTTTTATTATTTTGACAATTTTGTGACTAGAAGTTTTTGGATGGCTAGACCACAAAATCTACAAACAAACAAGCACAGTTTTTTTTTTTTTTTTAAATAGCACTACTTAGAAATTTTTTTTCAGTGAAATACTTTAGAATGTGAGGCTTAAAGAAACAAAGGTGTTGACAGTGTTGTCGGTGGGCGAAAAAGCCGTAGCATAGAGGTGGGGTGGATGTATCCATAAACACAAAGCATGATACAGGGGTTACTCATGTAAGAATGCTCACATTACCAAAGCGCACAAACAAGAATGGCCAGATGACACTGAGCTGGGAATGGACTGAGTGTGTCTGGTGTTTAGGGAAAGCCTGAGATGGATGGGCATGCCCTTCTGTTTTAAAACACATCAGAATGGGCTTAGGATGGTTTTCCAGCTATGAGGCTTCAGCTTCGTCTCTAGCACTGGGGAAAAAAAAAAGATTCTTCTATAGATATAAAAACACTTTGTTTTTTCATTTGCAGCTCTCTCTAACTGACAGAGCGAGACAGCTCAATGGTTTATTAAAAGCACTTGCCAGCAGGTTTGAGGATCTACGCTCAATCACTTGCACTCACTGTGGAAAGAACTGACTCCTGAAATTTGTTCTCTGACCTCCACATGCACATCCCAAGACATGTGCACTCACACTTATGCACGTGTACACACACAACACTAAAACAAAAACAGAACACAAAGAAACTTAAGTACTTTATCCATCGCCCCTTTAAAAATTTAAAAAGCTGAGACTGGTGGTGGTGGTGCACACCTTTAATTCCAGCACTCAGGAGACAGAGACAGGTGGATCCGTGAGTTCAAGACCAGCCTGGTCTACAAGCGAGTGCCAGGACAGGCTTCAAAGCTACAGAGAAGTCCAGTCTCAAAAAAGAAAGAAAAGCTGATCCAGGCAAGGTGGCACACACCTTGAATCCCAACACTTGGGAGGCAGTGGCAGGCAGAGCTCTCTTAGTTTAAGGCCAGCCTGGTCTACAGAGTGGATTCCAGGTCAGCCATTGATACATAGTGAGACCCTGTCTCAAAAACCCAAACCAATCCAAACCAAACTCAAAAACACTTAAAAATAAAAACCTATTATTAAATATAGCTGTTTTACAAGAATTGTCTCCTGAAAGTCAGTGAGATTCCATTCTTGGTCCACTGAGCAGGGTGGAGGTCAGTGGCCAAGTGCTGACAAGCCTGGCACACATGGTCCCTGGCTGGATCTCTACCTCTGCAACAAACAAACAGCAACAACAAAAGACCCAAAGGAGAACCCAACTACCACCAACTACAGTTATGACTGTACCAGTGTAGCTGTTACAGACGTTGTGCATGTTTAACAAAGCGGAACGAGCTGGAGAGATGACTCAGCAGTTCAGAGCACTGGCTGCTCTTCCAGAGGTTCTGAGTTCAATTCCCAGCAACCACATGGTGGCTCACAACCATCTGTAATGAATTCCGACATCCCCTTCTGGCATGCAGATGTATATGCAGACAGAACACTCATTTTTAAAAACTCATCAACAAAGTGGAACTAGCTATTTTCACAAAGCTGTGTGGGTTTTTGGAGCTCTGCATGAAATATCAGTGGAAACACTGGATTCAAAACAAAGACCTGGACAGCGGAACGGAATTTACCTTCTCAGGAAACGTTAGAATTTTGGCCACGTGAACTGGCACAGCTACTTCATCAATCCGGAGGTTGGGGTCAGGGGAGATGACTGTTCGGCCAGAAAAATCCACCCTCTTCCCTGAGAGATTACCTCTAAATCGACCTAAATAAATCAAAACCACCATGAGTCCCATGATACACCCCGTGCTGTTTGGGGGGATCTGAACAGACGTCTACTCCCTCAACAGGTAACAATGGTGACCTTGTTGGGGACCTACCCTGCTTCCCCTTCAGGCGCTGCACAAAGCCTCGAGTCCACTTCTTGGGTGCCATGTTGAGAGGGATGCCAGAGAGCTCACTGTTGATGTAGAGGGCACACTGCAGCTGCAGGAAATCCCAATCCTCCATGATCATCTGTGTCTTGGCTCCTGAGATCCGGTGCTGAGTACAGAAAGATTAGGAACAAACCTGCTTTCTGAGCTTTCTTGCATTTAGTGACCAAACATCTCGGATTCACTGAGTGCGGAAGGCACAAGTCAACAGGAAACACTGACCTTTTTAATAACGTCGTTTAGGAAAATGATCTCTGTCAGTTTCATTGTGAGGTCATCTTCATTGGTTCCAGACTTCAAATCACTTACGACAGAGGGTCTGATACACAAGGGAGGCACCAGAAGTCGGGTGAGAATCAAATCAGAGGGTTTTCCAGCTTCTGGGTTCATCAGAAGCAAAGGGACATCTTCAGCTGGGATGCGCTTAAACAAATTCAGAACTACTAAGGGATTCAAGTTCTCCTATGGAAGCAGGAAGGAAGGATGAGAGAGAGAGAGGGTTAGTTTCCTACAGGTTGGTAAAGTTATCCTTCCCTTTCCTTGAAAGCATGATCCCATGTAGCCTTAAACTTGCTATGTGGTAGAGACCTGCCTAGGGCTAACTGGCCAGTGAGCCCTGGGGTTCCTCCTGTCTCTGTTTCCTGAGCTGGGATTATAAGCAAATACCACCACACTGGCTCTCCTACCCCATGTGGGTTCTGGACATTCAACTGTAATTCTTTTGCAAGCACCTAACTACTGACTGTTTTCTTTTTATTATAATCAGTTTTTTCCCTAATAAGCTTATATTATCTTTGAATTAAGTTCACTAAGTGTTATGTTGTGAAGCGGGGAGGGCTCACAATACTCCACCCTAGCTAAGGAGTCGTTGCTAGTTTATGGCTTTTAGGGAAGGGAGAGTCAGTTTTCTTTAAGTGTTGCTCCTGGTGGGTTAACAGATGACCCCATATTCTTGATAATATGGATAGCATAAATTTGACTTGATGGGTCATTTAAAAGAGAGAGAGAGGCCAGGTGGTGGTGACACATGCCTTTAATCCCAGTACTCGGGAGGCAGAGACAGGTGGATCTCTGGGAGTCTGAGGCCAGTCTGGTCTACAAAGTTCCATGACAGATTCCAAAGCTACAGAAAGAAACCCTGTCTTGAAAAACCAAAATAATAATAATGATAATAAAATAAAAAATAAAATAAAATAAAATAGAGAAAGAACATGAAGTTGTGGCAGGATAGGCAGTGGATCTAAGGGAGCTCGGGGGAAGAGCAGGGAGTAAATATGATGAAAATATATTGTATGCATATGTGAAATTCTTAGAGAATTAACAAATATATTTAACATGTTAAGCTATGAATCAATAACTTATTAAGAACTCTGCAAATTATCAGATATCCAAAAATCCTAAGGTTGGAGTCAAGTATGGTATCACATGCCTTTAATCCCCGTTTTCAAGAGGCAAAGGCAGGCCAGCCTGGTCTATATAGTAAGCTCCAGGATAGCCAGGACTACATAGAGCAATGGTTCTCAACCTTCTCAATGCTTCAACCATTTAATATAGCTCATTTTGTGACGACTCCAACCATGTAACTGTTTCTGATGCTACTTCATAACTGTAATTACGCTATTGCTATGAACTGTCAAGGAAATATCTGTGTTTTCCGATGTCTAGGGTGACCCTTGTAAGGCTTGCTCGAACCTTGGGGGTAAGCCCCACAACTTGAGAACCACTGACATAGAAAAACCCTGTTTCAAAAACAAACAAACAAACCAAAAATGGTCATTATGTGTCTTATTAAATTATGAAATTTTCTGGAAATTTTATTAACTGAATCTTACATTTCAATAATGAAATGTTATACTTAAGTTAACATCAACACACATTTTCTCTAGGGATCTCGGAGAGAAACAAAGTTAGAAAGAAAAATCTGTCCAGGTGGTGGTGGTGCACGCCTTTAATCCCAGCACTGGGGAAGGCAGAGACAGCCTGTGAGTTCGAGGCCAGCCTGCTCTACCGAGAGAGTTCCAGGACAGCTAGGGCTGTTCACAGAGAAAGCCTGTCTTGAAATACCAAAAAAAAAAAAAAAAAAAAAAAAAAAAAGAAAGAAAAAAGAAACCCCAAAAAACTACTATCTATAATGTGAGTTTGAGTGCTCACTAGTCTTCTGGGGACAGACCATAACTTCCGTCCAATTCTACAGTGCTGCCCACAAAGGACCAGGCTGGCACAGACTGAGCTGGACTAACCAGCTCCACCCATGACCTGGGTATGGCAGCACAAGCCTGTAACCCCAGCACTTAGGAGACTGAGGAGTAATGGGAATGGAAGATCCTGTATTACACACTGAGACCCTATTTACCACCCCATGCCCACGAGGAAAGGGAACCACTGAAGGGAAGAACCAACACATGGAGCTCAAAGCCAATCCAATCAACTCAGCGCCAGACACACACCTCTCAGGTCCATGAAGCACTATGGGAGCTGAACTGACAACATAACCCTCGTGTCTTCTTGAATGTGGGAATACTGGGGATGGAGTGTGGAGGAGGGAAAGAAAAACTGGGTGCAAGGGTACGTGTCGGCACATGGGTGTCCCTGTATGTTTGCGGGCTGCAGGCAAAGGGAAAGCTCACCTGAGCCCTTTCCAGCAGTGGTTCAACCTCTTTGTTGTGCTCAATGGCTGTCTCAAAGGACTGCAGGAAATCTGACACAATGGGATCCACAACCTTTTTGTTGGTCTTGTATTTTTCATGAATTATCTTCAGCAAACCACATTTCTTTACAGTACCTATAAGAGTGAGTTCATTTAGCAAGGATGAAAAAGTCAGGTTCTTTGCTCTGCTGGCTAAAGGTTATAGTCTAATGAAACTGACACAGCAATCAAAACAGAGAGGGGCATTTCCCAGTAGCACACCAGGGCCTAGTTCACAGGGAATAGGCGGATTTTAAAACATCATGCAGAACCAATCTATGAAACAAGAAGTGAGCAGAGCCTCTGGACACCCCTCACCATTAAAGGCGCCACAGTAGGAACAAGTGCTTTTCTTCCGACACTTATCTGAGACCTTCTTCTTCAGGCCCCGCTTCTGCAGGTAGGTCAGGCCAGGCCTCTTCAGGAAATCTAGAAACTGCTGCTTCTCTTCCTGGGACAGCATAATGTGACAGCAGGTTTTGCAGATCATCTTTTAAAGGTTAAGCAGAGTGGAAACAAAGGTAAGAGACTAGAAAATTCCTCCCCTTTAAAAATGCATCCTCTGGCTGGGCAATGGTGGCACAGGGTTTTAATTCCTACAGGAGGCAGAAGTAGGTGGATCTCTATGAGAACGAGGCGAGGCTGGTCCACAGAGTAAGTTCCAGGACAGTCAGGGCTTCAGAGAGAAATCCTAGAACCCTACCTCAAAAAACAAACAAACAAACAAACAAACCAAAACAAACAAACAAACAAAAAACCAGCTGGGTGGAGGTGGCACTCACCTTTAATCCCAGCACTGGGGAAGGCAGAGGCAGGCATATCTCTGTGAGTTCGAGGCCAGCCTGGTCTACAAGAGCTAGTTCCAGGACAGGCTCCAAAGCTACAGAGAAACCTTGTCTCAAAAACAAACAAACAAACAAGCCACTCCGGAGCTACCAAAATGGGAAAGGTGCTTTGTGCCAAGTCTGAGTCCAATCCCTGGGAACGACAAATTAGGAGAAAACTGACCCCCACTGAGTGCCCCCATACAGAAGTATACACAAATTAAGTGAATGTAATAATACTGCTAAATGTCACCTCTTTGTTGTGCACATGGAGTGAATTATCATGAACCAAGACCGCACATAGAGGTAGCCTGTGTTCTCAGGATATTGGTGGTACTCAAGGCCAGATGGCAAAATTTTGTTGCCAGCTTTTTCTTAGTGCTTTCTGCATTACTTGAACTATTATTATTTTTGGGCAGTGCTGGGGAATTGAACCTAGGGTCTTATGCATGCTAGGCAAATGCTTATCAATGAACATCTATGCACGGCTTGGTTTTTGGGACAGGGTCTTGTCATTTAGTTTAGGCTGACCTTGAACTCACCTCAAGTCTCAGGCTAGCTTCAAATTTTCAATCTTTCTGACTCTGCCTCTCTAGTCCTGTGATTACAGGCAGACATCACCACTCCTACAGCTTTTAACAACGGGAATCTGGATTTTTGAGCCCTTAAGACAAGGTCTCATTAGACAGCCCGAGCTGGCCTTGGACCTGGGACTCCCCTTGAGTGCTAAGATGACAGTGTGTGTTAAACCTAGCTTAACATTACTCGCAATGAATAAACTACCGCTTTCATTTGTATCTTTTCTTTTAACAAGTATTTATTCTAGTGTAAGAGTGTGTCTATCTGCATGCAATCTATAGCTTATGTGTAGAGGTCAGAGGGCAGAAGGACTCAATTCTCTCCTAAACATCAGACCTGGCCACTGAACTCAGGTGGTCAAACTTGGCATCAAGTGCCTTTACCCACTAAGCTATCTCCTCTGCCAGCTATTACTTTCTCAAGGGAAATAAAACATTACAGAATCTGGCCAGGCGGTGGTGGCGCACGCCTTTAATCCCAGCACTGGGGAGGCAGAGGCAGGCGGATCTCTGTGAGTTCTAAACCAGCCTGGTTCCAGGACAGGCTCCAAAACCACAGAGAAACCCTGTCTCGAAAAAAACAAAAAACAAACAAACAAAATTACAGAATCTGTAAGGAATTTAACATAATACAAGATTATGATTGTGGTAGTTTGAATGTACTTGGCCACAATAATTTTATAGGGGTGGCACTATTAGGAGGTGTGGCTTTGTTGGAGGAAGTGTGTCACTGTGGGGGCGCGCCTTGAGGTTTCCAATGCTCAGGATACCACCCAGTCAACTTTCTGCTGCATGCAAGCCAAGAAGTAGCCAGCATCATGTCAGCCTGCAGGTTACCATGCTCCCCGTCATGATGTAACAGACTGAACCTCTGAAACTGTAAGCGAGTCACGATGAAAAGTTTTCTTTATAAGAGTTCCTGTGGTCATTGTCTTTTCACAGCAAGAGAAACCCTAACTAAGACAATAATACTATGTATTTAGTATAAAAACATCCTGCAGCTACACAGAGAAACAGAAACCATGTCTCAGAGAAACAAACAAACAAAAGACTTCCCCTGAATACAGGCCTCCTCACTCAAAGTTCCTGGATTTACTTCAATGCCTCTGACCAAGCACTGCTCAATCTCCCTTACCTGTAAGATGCCAATGACGGCTCTGAAGTACCCCACGTGAAAGCAAGGCAACTCGAGATCAATGTACCCATAGTGGCCTAGACAGTCTGCCAAGTTTTTCCCACAGGTTTCACAGGGGCGGTCCTTTTCACTTGTACCCTTTGGAGGAAAGTACACACAACCATTAGTGGAGAGCACAAAAACCCAATCCTCAGACCTCACAAACAGCTGAAAAGCTACAGTGTGTCTATACCAGTCACACAAAAGCTGGAGTTCCTAATTCAAAGATGGGAGGGGAGGGAGACCCTGACTGCTTCCTCTATGGGAAGTCACTTCATTAAGTGGGTCAATTGTCAGATCCTGGAGGGACAGGGCCTTACCATCCTATGGTCCAGCACTCCATACAACAAGGGGGCATGGTTGTTGTCTTGGCTGTACAGGTTCTTACTGACAACCTGGATATGTGCCTGCTGGCGCATCTCCTCAGGGGACTTTATTCCAAAACAAATATGGCTTCTGCAATGGAAACAGACAGGGAAAAGTCTACCAAAGCCCATGGGTCCGGGCCCACGCATGGCCCACCAAAGCTTCTGCCCTCCCGACTCTCTGTACAAACTGGTTCTACCAGACCCCAAAAGATTTTCACTTTTCAAAGCCTTCCTTCAAAACAACCCTTTACCCTATGGTAAAGGCTTTCTCCCTTGTTATTTTCTTAAAAAAAAAAAAAAAAAAAAAAAACCAACAAGCAAACAAACAAGCAAAACCACAGTAAAAGAGGCCAAGAAGATTCCCTAGAGAAACTGTGCCACTCTGCTTAAAGGACTGAGCATTCTCATCACTTAGTGTCTGTTTATGAGTACTGAGGGTTACAGCCAATGTCCCAGGGCATGAGGGCTGTCCAAAATGACACGGGATGGTACATTCTGGGCCTCTGCAAAACTGACCTTTTAGCTAAACTCCGAGGAGGACAGGAGCCCACAATAAGGAATTAGGAGGATGAACACTTGAAACAGAAGGCAGAGCCCTGGGCCCACAGACACTGGGCATCATCAAGCAACCACATGGAAATAGCACAACACGGCACAGTCAGCTAAGGGTACAAGGAGTCTATTAAGGCCTGCAGGAGGGCCAAGGCTTGGAAGCAGGAGAGAATTAAGTGTCAGTGTAATAGAGAGCTATTGGAAGATCCAAGCGACATACACCTAGTTTTGTTTTGAAATGAAGGAAGGGTCTTGCTATGTGGCTCCAGGTAGCCTTAACCATATGGTCCTCTTGCCTTGGCCTGAGTGCTGGGATTATAAGCTTGTGGTAACACACTTGACCTCATCTGCTGGTAACAGCATCCTTGGGCTGCTGGGAGAGAACGTATTTTCTGTATATAGGGCGGGTGTGAAATCTGGCAGGGGTGGATACTGAGAACAGCTGGGAGGTCACCCAGGTAAGACAATCTAGCGAAGGGCAATCACACACATAATGATGGTCAATCTCATTTCTCTCTTACTCTTTCCCTTTTCCATTTCATACCCTAAGGCTCTTTGAAATTGCTTCTCTCCCATGTTCCCACATCCATCCTTAACCCCGCATCCCCAGTTCAGTCGTCATCATTCCCAGTCCGGATCCCTGCCGTGGCCTCCCAGAACGAGGAATCTTACTCTAACTCTGCCCTGGTCAAACACTGGCAAAAGTCTGACACTCTTTGCAAGACTACCATAGTGTTAAGTCCCCTGTTCCACGGCTACCAGGCCACCCTGTCCTCCCAACATGCGATTTGGAAAAGGTCTGGTCTTACCACAGGGTAAGCCCGGACTTATTCATTATGTGTGCGCCCGTTATCCCCTCTGCTTGTCGTTGCAATAGCCACAACCATAGCTGGTTTGTCTACTCTCCATTAGACCAAGCAGCAAATACTGCATTTACCGGTAATCTTTAGTGTACATCAATGACCTCAGTACTAAGGTTCGCCGGAGGGGAAAAAAAAATGGACCCGCCTTTAAAAAAACATAAAAACTCATAAAGAGGGTCTACGGCTTAAAAATTAAGCTTTGAAGCAGAGGGCATAGAATAGCAGCTTGGATTCTGATCATGTCACCTAATTGCCTGTGAAGCCACTTTCTAGCTGGCAAACTCGGGTCAGCATGCACTGTCTCCTCGCGCCCAGGACGCCCGTTCCGACACTGCTCGGTCCACACCACTTCCCCTGCTACGGAACCCCCTAGGGTCTGAAACCCCATCCTGGAACTTCTTTCTCTCTTAAGAATTGTCCCTCACCGGGAACCCTCTGGGACGCGGGACCCCAATCTTCGTCCCTTCCCGGCCCCGGCTTACATTTTCTTAGCCACATCGGTCTCGCGGAACTGCTCCTTCACCATGGTGCCGGCTGCCCGGGCGCCCTTCGCGGGGCTCCGACTACAGACACCGCTGTCGCTGAACCTTCCTGGGGTACTTCTGGCTTCAGAGCTAATAGAACTGCAGCATTTCTTCGGCCACCGTAGAGCGCCGCACGTGCCGCTTCCTCTTCCGCTGCCGGAGTCTATCAAGAGAGACTTCTCCCACGCTGTTTTGCGACCTCCATCTACACCGCCACCTAGCGACACTGCATTAAAATGCACCAAGGCCGCGTAGAGCAAAGAAAATCCCTTTTCCCATAGGTTTCTCAAAACGATAGAGGAGTGAGAAGTACCATATTTATTTCAAAGCCAAAAATAAAAACAGCCGGGCGGTGGTGGCGCACGCCTTTAATCCCAGCACTCGGGAGGCAGAGACAGGTGGATCTATGTGAGTTCGAGACCAGCCTGGTCTACAAGAGTTAGTTCCAGGATAAGCTCCAAAGCTACAGAGAAACCCTGTCTCGGAAAAAAAAAAAAATTGTGGGGCTGGAGAGATGGCTCAGTGGTTAAGAGCACTGACTGCTCTTCCAGAGGACCAGGGTTCAATTCCCAGCACCCACATGGCAGCTCACAACTGTCTGAAGATCCAGTTGTAGGGGATCTGACACCTTCATACCAATGCACATAAAAAATTAAATAAACTTAAAAAAAACTTTAAAAAAATTGTGAAGAAGGAGCATCTAATTGTTTGAAACATTGAAAGTCAAAGTCGACCTGCCAAAGGAACAAAAGATCACCATGGTGGGCAATCAAAAGAAGAAATAATAGCTGAAGACAAAGCTACACACACAAGCCTCCAGTCTGTAACGTTATTTGAGGGGAAGATGTAATTTATACAAGTGCAAACTAGGACGTGTGTGTGTGTGTGTGTGTGTGTGTGTGTGTGTGTGTGTGTTTACGTGTATTTTGTTTCCTGAGGAAGGATCTCACTCTATAGTCCCTGCTGGTCTTGAACTTGCCATCCTTCTGCCTCCATATTCTCAGTGATTAGATAACATATCTAGTGTAAATATGTGTGTATATATATATGTGTCATATATGCATATACATGATTCATTTTAATTATGTGTTTTATAAACAGGTGCAGCAAGAACCCGCTGAATCCCACCCCTCTTTATGGAAAGAACTGCCTGGTTGCCTCTAAGGATAGTAGAAGACAATTGAAAAAGCTTGTTCGGTTTTATAACTTATATTATTGGGGTGGGGCAGCTCAGGAAACCCATTGTTTAGCCAGTGAACTCTGAGGCAGAGGAGACTCTGACAGACTCCTTCAGGGCCTTTAGCCATCTGTTAACGCTTCTGAGAAATGCTTTAAGTTTCTGTTTCCTGGCAAATCCAAGCTCAGGTGGAACCCAGACCATCACCCTAAAATCTTGCCCTCCACACTGCCATTTTGGGGCCTGCTTTGGGGACCTACCATGCTTGTGTCTATGCACATATGTGCAGGCAGATGCACACTCGCCGCTGGGGCTCTCTGCTCTTCCCCTTGGAATAGTGCACGATCACTTTCATTTTCACGTACTGCTCCACTTTTTTGTTGTCGTTGTCTTGTTTTTGTTTTGTTGTTTTGTTTTGAGACAGGGTTTCTCTGTGCAGATTTGGAGCCTGTCCGGGAACTTGCTCTATAGACCGGGTTGGCCTCGAATTCCCAGAGATCCACCTGCTTCAGCCTCCCAAGTGGTGGGATTAAAGGCGTGCACCAGCGCCAGCCACACTGCTCCACTTTATGCAAAGCGGAACTTCTGAATCAGGAAACATTAAAGGTTAATTTTGTATAAGAACACAGATTTGGGGAAAAAGAGCAAATATCTTTGAGATAGGTTCTTTATGTATACCCCTACTTGCTCAGGGTGGACTCAAGTTCTGATTTTGTTCAACTTTGCAGACACACGAGATCATAGGTTTCTGCCACCATACCTGGCTCAAATAGATGACGTCACTTTTCCCTTCTTAGCGCTAGCGACCGAATCAGAGCCTTTGCAGACTGGACAATGTTCGGTCGCTGAGCAGAACTACATCCTCCCTTCTTTTAAAACTTTCGTGGGAGCCAGGATCCCGCCAGGCTGCTCTGCAAATCGCTATGCAGCCCCCGGGCAGGTTTTAAACTTTTGATCCTCTTGCCTGACCGTGTCTGGCTCAGCAAGTTTTAGAGATGCTCAGTAAATCTCAAAACCAAATTATACCAACTCAATCCCCTCCCAGTGCAATATATTGGTACATGTGGTGGCACACTTGGGAGGTGAAGGCAGGAGGGTCAGGAATTCAGGATAATTCTTGGCAATACAACGGATTTTTTTCTCGATGAGCTTCACCCGAAAGATGCCGCTTCAAAGAATCCAAAACGTCACACACGAAAAAAAAAAAAGTAACAACGTGAAGTGCCGCAAACATGAAATGAAAGATTGAGTTAAGGTTTCTACTGTTTCCCTCTGTGTAAAACGGTCATGCTGCCTGAAAGGCCTTCTTTAAATGGCTTCAAGATTAACTCATTTGGAGGCAATTTTTATTTTATTTTTGAGTCAGGGTTGATGTGGGATGAGCCCTAACTGACCTAAAACTACCTAAGTAGACCGTGCTGGGCTTGAACTCAGAGATCAGACTGCTTCTGCTTCTGACGCCCAACTTGATTGAAGCAATGTAAACAAAGTGAACTGTGCCGGGTGTGGTGGTGGCACGCCTTTAATCCCAGCATTTAGGAGGCAAAAGCAAGGGTGGGTATCTCTGTGAGTTCGAGGCCAGCGTGGTCTACAGAACGAGTTCCAGGACTGGCTCCATAGCTACTGAGAAACCCTGTCTCGAAAAACCAAAAAGACAAACAAACAAACAAACAACAACAACAACAAAAAAACAAATCAGGAAGAAGACGTTTAATTGCAAAAGAACACGCCATTGCGCAAAGCACAAATCGGGCTGTCTAGACCTGGGGGCGTGCCTAGAGGCCAGAGGGGCGTGTCTTTAGGCACTTTCAATCAGGCATTGGTGTGGCCTGCTCCTAGGCTTTGGCCACGCCTCCGCGCCAGGACCCGGGTCCTTCCGTGCGCGTTGATATGATTGGCCGACAGAGAGCGGGCCTCTTTTCCTGCTTCAGCAGCTCGGCGCGGCCGTCATCATGGTGAGTCTCCTCGGGTCGTCGGCTCCATCCGTGGCGTATCCGCGCCATCCCTGCCCCCGCGGGCCTGACACTGCAGCCGCAGCCGGCCGGGCCCCACCCGCTCCGCTCGGGCCATGTCGTACGGAGCCCGGTCGCCCGGGCCGCCGAGCCGGGGTCGTCTGACCGCTCTCCGGAACACGCCGGGCTGCCGGGTCTCGGGGCCGCCGAACTCGGGCCGGGCTGGCGGGCCGAGGTGAAGAAAGCGCCTCCCCTTCTGCTGGCGTTGCGGTTGCAGTAACGTGGGGTGCTCTGTAGGGAGTGAGTGGTATCTGATGCCCAGGGGCCAGGGATTCTTAAGAAGTCTACACAACTTAAGAGTTAAGAAAAACCAATAGTGCTGAGCTTGAGTTGAGAAGCTAAAACGATGGCTACAATTTAAAAGTTAACTGTCGACGCGCTGTGGTGGCCCACGCCTTTAATCCCAGCATTTGAGAGTCAGGCAGATCTCTGCGAGTTCGAGGCCAGCCTGCTCTACGAAGCGCGTTCCACAACGGCTAGGACTGTTAACAGAGAAACCCTGTCTCGAAAAATCAAGAGAAAGGAAAGGAAACTGATCACAGAAAATAAGAGGTTTGTGGTAATTTTACGGGGTGGTTGAGGTTGCCACTCTGACTTGGACACCTTAGTAGTTATTGAAGTAGCATGGTAAAGACAAGAAAGGGTTAGCATACTAACTTGTGTATTATCTGCAGAACGACACAGTAACGATCCGGACCAGGAAGTTCATGACCAACCGTCTGCTTCAAAGAAAACAGATGGTAAGGGTGGGCATGTCTAAGTTCGGCACGTGGGGTCTTAATTTTGAAGATGTAGTTAATTGTAACATACTAAACTTAGTCCTCTCTTTTTAGGTGATTGATGTCCTTCACCCTGGGAAGGCAACAGTACCAAAGACAGAGATTCGGGAGAAGTTAGCCAAAATGTACAAAACCACACCAGATGTCATCTTTGTATATGGATTCAGAACTCATTTTGGTGGTGGGAAAACAACTGGCTTTGGCATGATCTATGATTCTCTCGATTATGCAAAGAAGAATGAACCCAAACACAGACTTGCAAGAGTAGGTATCTTGTTCATTTTCCAATATCACTGTTGTGAATAGATAGAATGAGCAATAGCAAAGAGTTTGGGAACAGCGGTCGTGTACTAGGGGTCCTAAAAGGGCTAATGGAGGGTTCTTTGCTTAATAATAGTTTCCTGGTCATCTGTGGGATGAAGTCTAACTGTAAACCTTTTGACTTTAAAAGACCTCTCAGTATGGTATTAGGATACTCTGCCAAGCTTTCCTCCTACCCCTTGGCCCATCTCCATGTAGTTGACCTGTCCTGAACTGGAACTCAATATCAGTTGTCCCCCAGCCTCCTAAATGGTGGGGTTGCTAGGAAGAAGTTGGTGATTATTTAATAGGCAAGTTACAGTATATTACAATGCACCGGCAGTGGCTTTAAAATTTTAGGGCCCAATTCCGTCTAGTCCCAAACTGGCAACAAGCTTAATACTTCATTGATGATGAGAACCTTTATTTTTTTAAGTTTGCTCTCACTGTGTGGCCCAGGTTGGCCTAGAACCTGTGATCCTCTGCCTCCAGGGTGGTAAGATTACAGGCAGGGGTCACCAGACCTGACTTGTTTTCTTGTTGGGGCGGGGCCTCTAGCATAAAATGGACACAAATTTGCAGCGATCACTTTACCCCACTTTGAATGCTAGGATTTTAAGTGAGCTGCCATGCTCAGGGAGTTGTTCTTTTCTTCCTCTTGAATCTAGTTACTGCTTGTGGTGAATCCTCTAGTAGAACAGTTTTGTCATTTTTTTTTGTTGAGATGGTGCTGCCATGGCTGACTTCAAGTCACAGATCAGCTGCCTCTGAATGCTGGGATTGGAGATGTGAGCCACTACACATGACTAGTTAGCCATTTTAAATTGATGCTCTGGGGCTGGAGAGATGGCTCAGGTTAAGAGCACTTGACTGCTTTTCCAGAGGACCTGAGTTCAATTCCCAGCAACCACATGGTGGCTTAAGCCATCTGTAATATCTGGTGCCATCTTCTGGTGTGCAAGCATACATGGAAGGAATGTTGTATACATAATAAATAAAGTGGTACTCTGGGAATCCAGTGCTGAAGTGCTTGGGAGCCTTGTGAAGAACTTGCCAGGAATAACCAAGAGCAGATTAATGGGTTAGGATCTCCATGGTTGGAAGGGTATAGAGACCTCTTAGTGTGATACCTGTCACTTCACTAGAGAAGTAGGAATTGAAAGGGAAATGTCATGGCAACTTAAAAAGGTATATTAGGTCCGGTGGTGGTGGTGATACAGTTAGGCGCTTGTAATCCCAGCAGAGGCAGGCAGGTGTGAATTCAAGGACAGCCAGGGCTAAACAAAAACCCTGTCTCAAAAATCCCCCCCCCCCCCCAGACAGGGTTTCACTGTGGCTTTGGAGCCTGTCCTGGAACTAGCTCTGTAGACCAGGCTGGTCTCGAACTCGCAGAGATCCGCCTGCCTCTGCCTCACGAGTGCTGGGATTAAAGGCGTGTGCCACCACCGCCGGCTTATTTGTAAAACTTTCAGAGTTTTCTCAGCATCTCCATTGTTGATGGATGAGTTAACAGATACATATACTCTTTTCTCTCTGGTAGCATGGCCTTTATGAGAAGAAAAAGACCTCCCGAAAACAGCGAAAGGAACGCAAGAATAGAATGAAGAAGGTCAGGGGGACTGCGAAGGCCAATGTTGGTGCTGGCAAAAAGGTATGACTCAAGGAAGGTTCAGAAATGTCTGTGATTGTCGAGCTTAATATTATCTATGAAGAGGCGTTTCTTTTCTAAATAATCTTTCTTGGTGTTTTTTTGTTCCCTCTTCGGATTGCAGAAGGTAACGTTTTGAGCAGCTGTGTAGCATAGTAGTATCCTAGAATAGATTGGCCCACATCTTCTGCTCATAGACTAGCACAATCCAACATAGGGCCACATTGACTCAGCTATCCTAGGGGGTGCTTTCAAGCCCTGGTTCAGGAATTTCTCTTGCTGATTGACCTAGACACTTAAGGAAGAACAGGTCATGTTCTTAGGATTTCATTTTGCTTTTTAGCACAAAGGTTTTTGAAGCAGCTGGATCAATGTGGCCCATGCTTTCCAAATGTCAAACTGCTTTCCTATCCAGTTAGCTGAGATCACAGTGCTTTGAGTAGAGTTTATGCCAGCTTTGCTAGCTAGCTGTGAGTAGCAGGGTGGAATTCAGGTGTTGGGTTGCTGAATAATCAAGTGTCTGTAAATTTTTTCCCCCTCCTCTACTGTCTTGGATTTCTTGTTCAACAGAAATGAATTATCTAGCAGGTACTGAGATTGAGCACGGTGTGGGGATGTGTCACCGTCACTGAGCTGGCTTTGATGCTTTGCATGTTGGCTTTTGGACAACAGTTTTTCATAGTGTGACCTATTAAAATACCAATGACCCGTTTTAAGTAGTATCTTATTACTGGAAGGACTTAACTCAAAGATGCATGTTACATGGGTGGGTAGTGACTCACTGAAGGGGGAGGTAGCTTCCCTGGTCTCCGAACTTGGAGTTTGAGACTGCTTTTTAGGAAATGGCTTCAGTGACCCTTCTCCAGGGTGCTGTAAGAGCACCTGCTCCCATCAATGTCTTAGCATATCTGTCCTTATTAGTCTCCTGTTCGTAATAGAAAACTTAGAGGTAGCATACTGAAGCTTTGGATATTTTTACCACGTGCATTTTAATCAGAGTGGTTCCTTGCTCTACTATATTTGTAGCGTGCAGTGGAATTACATTAGTAGCATTTTAGAAATGTGCCCACCGCCCCTCATGCCTGTCTTTCAAGCTGCCTGCCTGGGACTGTAGTCAGATGACTTCTATCAGCACTGTAGAACTGCATAGGTGTTGCAGATTATACCTGCTGATTGATAGAAGTTTTGATGATGCAATCAGATTTGTCCCTTGCCAGACCTGAAGGCCATTTAACACAGACAGATTCAGCCTCAGTCCCTTTGGGTGTCCTGGGGAGCTGACACTGGAGCTGGCCAAGACACATCCCTGTACTAGCACCACCTTGAAAAGCCAACTCAAAAATTAAAATAGTAATGGCCTCTGGACTGTGTTTTGATTATAGTGGAACTGGTGTTCCTTTGACATGCAGTGGAGCTTAAATCAAGGCACCGGTCACATTTGTATTTTTATTTATGTTTTTTGTTACTAATCTGTATACCTTATGGTATCCAAGATTGGTATACTTTAAAGGATTAAAATGGAACAGGTTTAAAAAGACTGGCCTTCCCATTGGAGTCTAGAAGAGTCCCAAGTCTGGGCTCTCTGCTTGACACCAGAGCCAAGGGGCCTAGCCTTAGGGGTGTCTCTTTCACCTAAATGCTAGTAATTGACAAGTTTGTTACCACTTATTAACATTAATGCAGTTGCGTGCCACCTTGCTAACATTGGAGTAATCAGGCAAGGTGCTGTCAGAATTGGGTGGTGTGTAAGGAATGTCCATGTACAATCACAGAACGGTCACCTGAGGTACCTGGTTGCATGTACTTTCAGTGCAGATATGTTGGTGTTTGGAAGGGGACTACTAATGAACTGTCTGTTTTCCTCCTTCCCATTCCCCCTTTCCTGCACTGATGCAGTGAGTGGAGATTGGATACAGGTATAATTCAAGCTCTTATGTAGATCATTAGACTCCTTATTACTGACATAGTTTGAGCAAGCGTGTGAACATTTATACATAGATTTATAAGTGTACAGTTTGTAACAGTACTAACAGTGACTGTCTAATTCAGAGTGACTTGTTTTTGTTTCATTTCTAACGTGAATATTTACTTTCTGAATGTTTGCATCATTTTCTTAGTTTCTGTTTTAGGTTGTTAATTCTTGTTTTGCATGAGTTTCTTTTTTTAAAGAGTTTGTCTTTGAACTTTAAAGATACTTTAAAGGTTGTTGCTGACTAGTTTTTTTTTCCGTTCACAGCCAAAGGAGTAGATCCGCGGTGACTTGATCTGCTGTGGTTTGCAGACAATTTCCCAGAGAACAAATAAACTAAAAGCTTATGTGTCTGGAGTCTGCCATTTATTGGGTATTAGAAGCATCAGGTGGCTGGGCTAGAGAGATGGCTCAGTTTAAGAGCATTGACTGCTCTTCCAGAGGTCCTGAGTTCAATTCCCAGCAACCACATGGTGTCTCACAGCCATCTATAATGATATCTGGTGCCCTCTACTGGTGTGCAGGCAGAACACGGCATACATAATAAATAAATTTTTTTTTTGAAAGAAAGTGGTATCAGGTGGCTGTAAAGTGTTTGAGTTTACTGCTCTGCAGGGAGCTCGTACAAGTCCTAGAGGATGGTGGTCGGTGTAGGTAACTGCACGGGCAAAGCATAGGACCAGTGTGTAAGCCCCGTTAGCATTCACCTTGGCTTAAGCCTAGACAACAGCTTAGTTTTTTTTGTGTGCGTGCCCCAGGATTTCTCTGTAGCTTTGGAGCCTGTCTTGGAACTAGCTCTTATAGACCAGGCTGGCCTCAACTCAAATTTGCCTGCACCACCACCATCCAGTGATGGTTTCCCTTGCCTTGCCTCTGCTTTCCTGCAGGCTTGGGTTAAAGGTCTGCGCCCCCACTCTCATGCCTCACCCCTGGCCTTACTTACAGCTTAATCTGCTGGTATGGCTCATTCCTGTGATTCATTGAATCTTACCATATGGAAGTCTGTAAAACAAGCTTAGATCTTTCTGTCTGGCTCTAAATGGAAATCGAGTTTAATTATTTACCTGGCTAGTGGCATTGAACCCAGCGAGTGTTCTGGCTTTAGCCTGTGGCTAGTCAAGCAGCAAACACCACTTTTCTTTGCCTGATACTAGGAGGGTTCAAACTCAAGGGCCCAGACTGGACTGATCAGGTGTCTGGGCAGTTTTGGTTGGAGTCTGCCTACATTACAGCTTACAGGTGGAACATTTGTTCTACTTTCAGGTGTGTAGTGGAGCCCATGACTTCACATATAGACTAGAGCTGGCTGAGTGCTTTTCTGGGAAAGCCCAGCATGGTTTTCCCCCTGAAAGTTAAATCAGTTGGTATGGGACCATGCAATGACCACTGAATGCATAGCTGGAGACCTCATGACTGTAGAGGTGGTTTGCTCTTGAAGAGGGCTTTGTTCCAAATTTTCAGCACCTTGTGGCTTACAATAGTAATTCTGGTTCAAGGGGTCTGATATTCTCTTCTGGCCTCCAGGTATATACAATGCAGGGAAAATATGAGACACCTTAAAATGATGGCTACTGAAGGACCTAAGCTGGACAGGAGAAATGGAGTCAGCATCCCAGAACATGGAGAAGCCTTCAATTTGGGGAGCAAATTTCCGACACTAAATTTTTCTCCTGCTGGGCTCAAATGGTCGGTAGAATATAGACTGGATTGAACTGGTTATCAGAGTGGTTACAGGGTTGAATAAAGTAGGGCGAGGTATAAGCTAAGGTTGGAATGGGAGGTTGGTGGGCGAGAGTGGAAGCAGAGGTAACCTGGGGTACTGGATCGAGCAGGTTGGTCCAGGCCTAGAGGGGAACTTGATGGTAGGGGTGTGAGTGGAACAGCTGAAGCCAGTGTTGCCAATCTTAGTGACTGCTGAAGGCTGCTGACCTTGCAAACAGCCTGTGCCCACTAGCTTTGGGTCAATGTCAAACTGAGGCCTTTGAAGGGTACCTGTTCTGCCCCTCTGAATCACAAGCTATTTTGAGGCTCAGAATGACAGGAGGCTGAAGGATTGAGCAGCTGTCAGGAAGTGAGGATTTGGGAAAACTAGGTTTTGTGCTATTGAACTTGGGAATGTTGGAGGCTATGGCACAGCCCTGACAATAGACAGACACTGCTTTCTGCAGGTTTGGAGCAAGCCTTTATAAGGATGTAAAATTGATCTTGCTGAGGAAATCAACAGTACAGCCCCCTCCAGCTTGGCACTAACTGGAAACTAATGAGCAGGATTCCAACTCTAGACCTTGTGCCTACTTGACGGTGGTATTCTGAGCTTGCCTCCACCTAGAAACTCCTGAGGGTGGTTCTGCAAGTGCAGTGTTTGCATTGTGTTGTGCTTTGTGTGATGCCTTTAGTTTGCCCCCGTACGCTTGTGTTGTAGCCTAAGCAATCAGGCAGCTTTTTGTTGTCTTTTACAGCTTCCTTTCTTTGTCAAGTCTTGTTTTTTCCCAAGACAGGGTTTCTCTGTATCTCTGGCCGTCCTGGAACTTACTCTGTAAGACCAGGCTGGCCTCAAACAGAGGTTTGTCTGCCTCTGCTTCCCAAGTGCTAAGTTTAAAGATGTGTGCCAGCATTGCCCAACTAGTGAATTTATTTTGAATTGCCCTAAAGAGAACATCTTCTACCATACTCTCATGGAGCTGAGGCAGGCAGGATTGTAAACTGTACATTATGTGGACAGTGGTGTGCAATTAATCTTAAGAGGAAGGTATCTCTTCCAGGTTGGAGAGGGTGTAGACAATAGATATTTGCTACCAAGTGGTGGTGAGGGTGGGGTTAGTATGCAGTTGTGTGACCCCATGACATCACTGTATGAAGTCATAAAGCTGCTTTCTTTTGGGCTTGCTGTTGCTCAGTGAGGTGCCATTTGCCTCAGCGATGCTGAACATAGGTAGCTAACCCCACTCCCCATTTAACAAGTTGCTATGTGCACCACTGGTCCCTGATCTGCACCTGCGGATGAAAGATAAGCCAATAGGAGAGTAAACTTAGAATCTTGTGGTCTGGCTCCTGGAGTGGCTAGCAGTGCTTGGTTGGGACATGATGGCAGTTCCCAGCCGAAATTGGTGTATGAGGCTGGATACCGGGGGAGGTAACATTTGGAAAAGTGACATGATCTAATGCAAATGCAGAAAGACAGTCTCATTTGAGGCCATAAAAGAGGAAACTAAGGTGCACCAGGGAGTGGCCATTCTGCACTAGGGCAGGAGATAGGATGGGATGGACATCCTGAATTGAGGTGGAATGCCGCTGTGACTGGTGGCTTCAGATAGAGTTGCTCTTTACCCCTGCCTTTCTCAAGCGGGAAATTCCATTCCAAACAGAACTCAGGTTTGCTAAACAGACGAAATGACTCTGGGTTATCAGTGATTCCAGGGCGAGTTTTCCTGAGTCCCAGAGTCCCACACTGCCTTTTGGACTCACCCCCTACCCAGGCGGTGGTGGCACACACCTTTAATCCGAGCACTTGGGAGGCAGAGGCAGGCGGATCTTACTACTCCTATGTCTTCCAGTCTTCAGGCTGGGAGTGAGTTAGGGTACAAGACTTGCTCTAGTGGAAGGGACTTGCCGAGGTCATAAGGGAACAGTCCAAGAAGACCTCGTGTGCCAGGCTAAAGACTTTTCTCATCCAATATTTTGGTTGAGTAAAAGACAATGTGGAGAATTAGAGTTGAACAGTAGGTCAAGTGTCCTTGTCACATGCTGAGTTTTTCCATACAAAATACTTGAACCGTTTGACTGCTCATCAGGCAGGCATGCTGGAAAGATTTGTACAGCAGGATAGGGACGGTGAACTGGCAGCTGAGCAGTGTACTGGAGAAGGAAGCCAGGTTAGGAACCGGACCCGTTCTTGCTCCTCAGCCTCCACGCATCAAGTGCCATGAGGGAACAGAGGGCTTACGGCTCGGCCTTCCATGCCCCTCCCTCTGCATCAGGTCTAGATTTAGTAAGAGACCCTGTCTCAAAAAGTAAGGGGGAAATTAAGAGAGGAGGGGGTCTGAGGTGGAGGTCATGCACAGATAAGCACGTGGGTGCCCCCACACGTGAATATGCACGTGATACACACACAAACACGTTTATTGGGAGTATACTGGAGGCTAAGTCCAGGAGGGAGGCACTGTTCTCTCTGGTGAAGAGCTGAGCTTCTCAGGCTCAGGTTGCAATCTAATGAGCCTGGGGACCAGCTGAGGCGGGTCTTCCTTGTCCTCACACCAGCATGAACACCACCTGGGAGCTTGTTACAGTGGCAAATTTCAGGGCCCCACCCAGCCAAAGAAAGTGAGGGTGGGGCCAGCAACTTGGGTTTTAACTTGCCGGTGAGTCTGGTGCGGACTGAGGTTGAGGGTATTGGGGAATAGACGCTGTAGCGGGGACAGCGGTAGGGACCAGCAAAGAACCTTCCTAGATGGGATAAAGGTGGTCGCTCCGGCCGTCTTCCACGAGGGGGCACTGTGGGTACAGGTTTGGAATCGCCCGCTTTGTTGTTAAGGCCGCTGCTCTCTGGGAAGCCTGCTGCTAGATTAACAGAGGGGTCAGGCTTGCTTCTTCCGGGAAGGTCTGGCGGGCTGGTAATCTTGTTTACAGGATTCGGCCCTTGTAGGGAAGCTGAACCTGGAGGGCTTGCTGAGGGCTTGCTGCTGCTCTCGTGTGCACAGCGATGTCTACCCATCCGTGGGGCAAGGTCTCTGCCGATCCACTGCAAACTGCGTAACCCCTTTGTAGCTGCGCAGTCAGGCAGCTTAGTTTCTTTAGAGAGCAGAGCGCTAGAACCCCCAGCAGCCGATTAAGGCTCAGCAGTCAGCGTGCTGCAGTGTCTGGTTGAATGCGGCCAGAAGCTATTTTCAAGTCTTTGTGATCAGGGGCAATATTCCTTTGCCTCTGGGCCTCAGTTTCCCTGTTAGGTTGGGGAAGTAACTTTGATTGGTGGCTATCAGCAGCTCCTTCTGGGTCTAAAATCCTACTGAAGGGAAGAAGCCAGCACTGTTTTTCTCTGTCTCCTAGTGAAGCATCCTTAAAACCGGCCCCCCTCTCCTACAGTAGAAACTCTGGGGATGTAAATTCTCTTCTCTCAAAAATAAGGGTAAATGCACACATGTAAAGATATATACAAGTCCTGCCCCAGGGAGCTGAGGAAGAGCCTACTTGTGCTTTGAAAGACACCGGCTGCAGGGGGCTGCCGGAGCTATGACATGACATCTGTCTCCAGTGTCCATTTAAGTAGGCCTTTCCAGGGACTCGCGAGGCAGTAAGGTGGAACCAACCAAATTAGATTCCCCCCCCCCCCCCCCCCCCCCCCCCCCCCCCCCCCCCCCCCCCCCATGTCCTTAGACACCCAGGATCTGCCTCTATATGGATTTCTATTCTGAGTTGTTTGGAAGGAGGAAAGATTTACATCATGGTCTCTCAGCTGCTCTGTGTATTTCTTCAGGAAATTCATTGCCTCAGAGTGACTTCAGCGTTTCCCTCCCGAACACAGCGCTTGGTGTCTTACATTTACACTGGCTAGCCCCTCACCTAGTTGAGTGCTGAGCTGCACAGTAGGCCTCTGGCCTTGCCGGTTCTGGGTCTTTTTAGAAGTACACAACACTTCTGTATTTGAGGATCGCAGCCCTCTGCTGTTCCCACCATGTCTGGTGCCCACGCAGAGAGTTTGGTTAGGAATTGCCCATCCCATCTCCAAGACCATTGAGGCCCAAGCCTTCACCATACATGGTACATGTTAAGCAAGATGACTCTTCCTGTTTCCCCAGAGAAGCAAAGGGAAGCTTTGGGCCCATTCAGCACCTCCATATATTGCAGAGTCAGTGGCTTGTGAGGTCTCTGAATTTGTTAATAGGAAAGAGGGGCCTGGGCTTCAGACTGCTTCACTTAAAGTTCATGCCCCTGAAATGGTCATTTGAAGAAGTTCAGGTGTATTACACACACATAAACATCTACTGCCCCCCCCCACACTTACACCCCAACACACATGTGCCCGTGGAGCTGGGGATGGAACAACCTAAGGCCTTGGACACTCAGGGAGGGAGAATGCTTTACCTGAGCTGCATCCCAGTCTCGTCCTGACATCTTTGAGTTAAGAAGTTCTGTGGTACCCACGCTGTCTAGCTAATCGTTTTTTTGTGTCATCTTGCACAGTCTGCCACTAGAACATCAGCGACCCCTGGAGGCTGAGGTTTGACATGGCAACCCCAGTGCTCCCCTATGTCATCAATCCAGTGCACTGGGAGGAGCCTTGGCTGCGGGTAACTTTGAACCGGCAATCAGTATAAAGAACCTTGAGTAGACAGAACACGGTGCTCCTGGGCAAAGGCCTCTAGGGCTGGCGGGTGCAGCCGTTTCCTAGTGTTAACACTGGCTCAGACAGTTTCTTAGCTTTGCTGATTCACATGGGTGTTTGTTCTGTGGGATGTGCCAGTTGCACGTGGGCTAAGGGTGAGGCAAGGAAGTACTCAGCTTCTGGCTGACCAAGTCTGGAAGGGGCCACGCCGTCTCCACATAGGCCATTTCTAGACTAGGCCATCAGTAGAAAATGGATTGGGGACCGCTACTAGTCTCTACTGTGACAGGAGGGAGACAGTGGAGGTTTTGTGGGGTCCCTTTGACTGGAGGCCTCTGGAGCATGAGGATATTTATTAAAAAAAAAAACCACAAAACCATCTGTAATGAGGTCTGGTGCCCTCTTCTGGCCAGCAGGCATACACACAGAGTATTGTATACATAATAAATAAATATTATTTTTTAAAAAAGGCAGTGCTGGAGGTACCTCTGGGATTGGTTCAAGAAAATAATTCCAGAACATGAGCAAGCTCTATGCTCCAATTTCTCTATATCTTCTCTAACACTTGTTAGTATCTATAGTGTTGATTTAGCTCACCCCAGCAGTGAAGGGGTAAGCTAATTTTGGTTTTGTTTTTGAGATAGAATCTTATGATGTCACCGAGGCTGGCTTCCACCTGGATAGCTGAAGGTAACCTTGAACTTCACACCTTCCTGCCTTTACTTCCCAGGCTCTGAGATCACTACTACTATGCTTGGTTTTAGCTGGTGCTGGAGAGCAAACCCTGGGCTTCATGTATCCTAGCAAGTACGCTACTATGTGAGCTGCATCTCCAGCCCTGTTTTTTTTTTTTTTTGTTTTGTTTGTTTTTTCGAGACAGGGTTTCTCTGTGGTTTTGGAGCCTGTCCGGGAACTAGCTCTTGAGGACCTGGCTGGCCTCGAACTCCCAGAGATCCACCTGCCTCTGCCTCCCAGTGCTGGGATTAAAAGCGTGCGCCACCACCACTTGGCACTGGGTTTTTGTTTTTTGAAATAGGTCTTGTTGGGCCAAAATTATCTCAGGGTCTGTACCTCGAGGCCTGTAGGACAGAGAAAAGCCTGGCTCGAGTTTGAGTGAGCATGAGACAGCAAAAGCTAGGTAGATGCCCCTCCAGCCAGAGGGAGGCATCTCATCGGCTGGAGGTACCCCCACATCACAGAATGTCACCTAATCTATATAAGCTGATGCTCACAGTAATAAACTGAGTTCCTGCTTTGACTTGACTTCCTATTGCATCTGATTGTCCTGTGTGTGGGGCTTCGGAATAGGTGGATAGTGCACTCACCTTTCCCTGGGGAATAAGGAGGCTCAGGAAACCTAGCAAGGTCTCATTGTATGATTCATGTTGGTCTTGAACTCACTTGTAGCTTTCTTAGTTATTGTTGTGTTGCTGTGAAGAGACACCATGACCAAGATCACTCTTATAAAAGAAAGCGTTTCATTGGAGTTCCCTTACAGGTTTAGAGGTTTAGTCCATGTCTGTCATGGCAAGAAACAGACAGGCATAGCACTGGAGCAGTAGCTGAGAATTTTAGATCCTGGTTCACAGGTAGTGTAGGCAGAGAGAAAGAGACAATGGGCTTGGTGTGGGCTTTTGAAAGAAACCTCAAAGCTGACTCCAACCAGGCCACACCTCCTAATCCTTCCCAAACAGTTCCACTAACTGGGACCAAACCTCCAACTTTATGAGCTAATGGGGACATTCTCATTCAAAACACTACAGTAACCCAAACTGGGATTAGTCTTGAGCTCTTTATGTTTCAACCTTTCTAGAGCTGGAATTATAGGTGTCTGCCACCACACTTGATTTATGAATGCCTTTTTCTTTGTGTGTGTGTGTGTATATATATATATATATATATATGTGTATGTGTGTGTGTATGTTTGTGTGTATGTGTATTCTGAAGATTAAACCTAGAGTCTTGTATAAATTAGACAAAAGTTTTATCATTGAACTAAACCTCCAGCCTTCATTATAGCTTTCATTTATATTTCATAATAATATTTTTTTTTTGCAGGTCATGGTGGCACATACCTTTAATTCCAGCACATAGACAGATATGTATCTGTGAGTTTGAGGCCAGCCTGCTCTACATAGCAAGTTCCAGGACAGTCAGGACTAAATAGAGAGATGCTGTCTTAAAAAAACCAAAACAGGCAAATAACCCAACTAATGGTTTTGACCATCTTTCCATGCGTTTATTTATGTGTATATATTCTATCGTCATGTCTATTACCATGAAGAAGTACCCTGAGACAAACAGCACTAGAGGAGAAAGGATTTATCTCAGTTCATCATTTTAGGTTCCTGTCCATTACTGTGGAGAAGTCAGAGCAGCAGGAGCTGGAGACAGCCTGTTACACCACATCCACCGCCAAGAGCACAGAGAAATGAATACAGACATGCTCAGTTGCTGGCTTGCTCTTACTGAGCTGTCTCCTCTCATGTTGTGCAGGATCTCCTGTCTAGGGCGTGGTGCTGCCTACAACAGGCAGGTCTTCCTATATCAGTTAACAAGATAATCCCCACAGATAAATCCGCAGGTCAATCTGATCCATATAATTCCCCATTAAGACTCTATTTCTGGATGATTCTCCGTTGTCACATTGACAGTTAAAACTAACTAGCACACAACTCTTTAGAAAAATATCCTTTTCTTGTGTGTGTGTGTGTATGTGTGTGTGTGTGTGTTAGTGGTGGGCATTGCAAGTAGGTAAACATGAGCATGGAAGTCAGAAGACAACCTTGTAGCTGAGGTGTCAATCCTCAGTCATAGTCCCACAGGGTTTTTGAGACTTGGACCTTGACAAGTAGGCTGACTGGTGAGTGAGCCTCAAGGACCTCTGCCTCTCTAACACTGGGATTACAAGTATGTCTGCCCTTAAAATAAAAAAAAATGTCTACCCTTAAAAACAAAAACAAGCTGGGCGGTGGTGGTGCATGCCTTTAATCCCAGCACTCGGGAGGCAGAGGCAGGCGGATCTCTGTGAGTTCGAGGCCAGCCTGGTCTAGAAGAGCTAGTTCTAGGACAGGCTCCAAAGCTACAGAGAAACCCTGTCTCAAAAAACCAAAACCAAAACCAAAAAAGCATGAACTGAGATATTAATGCTTGCAGAAACCTACTTTGCTGACTGAGCTACCTCCCCAGCCCTTATCTGTGCTTTTGTTATTGAATTGTAAGGGTGTGTGTGTGTGTGTGTGTGTGTGTGTGTGTTGACTAAGTGCTCTACCATTGAGGTACAATCCTAGCAGGATGGGAATTCCCCCATCATTTTTTTTTTAAAACAGTGTCTTGCTAAGCTGACTGGGTTAACCTCAGGCTTACTGTATAGCCCAGACTGTCCTAAAATTCTCAGTCTTTCAGCCTCAGCCTCCTGAATGTGATTACATACCACCAAATACAACAGTGTTCCCAGCTGAGGGAAAAACAAACTAAAATTGAGAATTTAAGCCACTGTCTGAGAGTTACTTAATAGGTGTCTATTGGTGTGCCCCAATGGCTGGGCTCCTCTACACACCGTGATTCTCTGTTCCAGGAAATCCAGTCCCTTGACTGTGACTCTAGGGATGTTTAGGGCTGTGATTATTTAGATCCCTCCAATGTTGGATTGAGGCCCCAAATCTAAATGTAGATAATGTCCAGCTGCCTGCCTTAGCGGAACAAGGACTCCTGGAGCAGGGGTGGGGGCCAGCTGCTTTGCCATGTCTTATGGACTTCCCTGGGAAGTACAGCAGGTTTTGAAACTATGAGGAGAACCAACGTATAATAGAGTGCCAGGTGGGCTTGCCTTGTGACTGTAGCTGTGTGTGGCCGGTTAGAATGTGAGGGGCTGCTTACTGAGATTGAAAAGGCAAGGTCATGATTATCCTACTGGAAAAGTCTGAAGTTAGTCCTGGGAATGCAAGGCATGGAAATAGATATGACTGGACAATAGAAGGTCATTTATTTAATCTTTCTTTTTGAGAAGGGGTCTCCTATAGCTCAGACTGGCCTAACACTTGCTCTCTGTGAGGGAGATGATCTTGAACTTTTGATCCTTCTACCTCTACCTCCCAAGTGCAGGGATTACAGATCTGTGCCACCAGACCCCAAACCCTGGGCTTTGTGAATGGTAGGCAAACATTCTCTCAGCTCAACTACAGCCCCCAACCTAGCGGTGAGTTTTTAAAACTCAGAGGTACTAGAAGATAGGAGCTTCTTGAGGACAGTGAGCTTCCTGTCCCTGCTTGGGAATCAACCGAGGTTGGTTACGTCTGTGCTGGAACTCCCTTCGAGCCTCTTCCAGCCATCGGCAAAGTATAGACTTAAAGCTGGGGCCAGTTAGGGTTTCTTTTAGCCCCCAAAGCCTGTGCGCCCATGGCTTGTGATTTTATAGAGACTTCCTGTCCATGCAGCTGAGATTGCTCCTAGCCCAGATTTGTCATGTCTCACTGATCCCGAGGGCTAAATTTGGAATTTAATAATAACACTTTGGATTTATGTAGCCTGTTTCCTTGGAGGCGCTTCATCTGTTATCCCATTAATTCTCATAACGTCCCTGGGCAGAAGGTGAGTGAGCAGAGAGATGAGAGGAGATCTCACTGTGGCTTCTACACATCCTGAAGGTGAGAGGAGACGGCTGCCATGGGAGCAAGCTAGGGACCGCATCATTGCCCCGCATCGTTGCCCCCTGGACTGGCCCTCATGGGAAGGGGCTGCCTTTGAGTAAACTGATCGTCTCAAAATACTGCTCATGTCGCAGGCAGTGTGTTGGTGGCTTAGTTACACACACACACACACACACACACACACACAAAATTAAGACCTACTCATTGCATGTAGGTTTCCAGGTAGAAGCCGTTAGAGTAGGGGAGAGTGAGTGTGAGACCATGTAAGAACATGAAACCTTCCGGGTGGTGGTTTAATCCCAGCACTTGGGAGGCAGAGGCAGGCAGATCTCTGTGAGTTCAAGACCAGCCTGGTCTACAAGAATGAGATCCAGGATACCTAGGGCTGTTACACAGAGAAATCCTGTTTTGAAAAACCGAAAAAAAAAAAAATACAAAGCCTGAACCTCAAGGTTCACTGGGAAGGGCATTGTGTTAACTCTACCAGAGGAGGTAGGCCATGGGCTTCAAGATGGTTTCTATGGAGAGGGGCTACAGTAAACCCTGGTCTTGAAGGCTGATGCTGAGAATTCTTGATGGTTTTTCTTCTTTCCGATGGGATGCAGATAATACCACTTTTTCCTCAATGGGGCTCTGTAGGACTCTCAGCCCATGACTGGATGCTTCTGGATGCAGAGCTAGGGAGGCAGATTCTTTCTGGGAGGGACGGTGGTTCCTCTGGTGAGGAGCTGCTGTGAGTGGCTGGGAAATTGGGCAAGAATGGGAGGGAGAAGCCCAGGTGGAGTGCTGTATCAGTCTGTATCGGTTCCTTGTCTCATCTCTGGGATGAAATGGCTGGCAAAAGCAGCTTGAGGGAGGAAGAGATTATTTTGGTTTACCGTTGGAAGGGATACAGTCTATCATGGTGGAGAGGGTGAGGCAGATGGTTGTGTTCTGTCTCCAGCCAGGAAGCAGAGAGGGATGAATGCTGGTGCTCAGCCTATCTCCTCCTTTTTATTCATTCTGGGACCCTAGCACATGGACTAGCCGACCCAGATCTTAAAATAATATTCTACAACAACTGACAGACTGAAGTTGGCCCAATCAGAGTTGGCGATACACCACAGATATTTTTCTGACACAGAGAAAGGCCACTGAGACTGAAGAGTAGAGCAAAATGGGAAATAGGTGGATCATTGAAAAGCTCCAGTTACAGAGGCTAATCAATATTATGTAAGGTTAAAAAAAAGCATTAAGACCTGGTGGTGGTAGTACACCTTTAATCCCCCCCACTCAGGAGGCAGAGGCATCAAATCTCTGTGAGTTCAAGGTCAGCCTTGGGTGCGTGTTGAATTCCAGACCAGTCTGAGCTACCTGGCATCCTATTTCAAACAACAGCAATAAATTTTTAATACAAATTATACTATATTGTATGTATATTATGTGTGCCTTGAATATATGTTGTATGTGCCATGCACACACAGGTGCCTGCAAAGGCTAGAAGATGGCACCAGATCCTCTGGAACTGGAGTTACAGCTGGTTTTGAACCCCCAAGGCAGATGCTAGAAATGAAACCCATGTCCTCTGCAAGAACAGGAAGAGCTCTTAACCCCTGAGCCATCTTCATCTATTCAGCCCTGTTCATAGTCAGAAGGCAGGAGAGAGAAACATATGTTCTCAGTGACAGTTTTTGCTTGAAAAGCCTTCAAGGCTTTCTATCGGCCTGCAGCATAGGGGCCAAGAAACACTCTGAACAGTTTCTTCCTGAAAGGGGCCAGTGTGGTTCTGGCCATGGGAGAAATTTGTCACCCTATAGTGTCCCAGTAGTCAGTATCTAAGGGAAGTCCCCAGGACAAAGGTGATATTTGGAACAGGGAAGAGTTAGGGTTTTCACTGAAGGCATGAGTAATATGGAAGGGTTTTCCTTAGCTGGTACCACAGCTGCCCCTTCTGCAACAGGGCCCTGTACATGCATGCTGAGACAGAGTGAGTTAGCATTTGCTGTGGCCACATGGCTTGATGCCATACCACACATAGGGACCTTCATTTCTCTTTGCCCATCGGTGGGAGACCCGAAGGCTCCTTTTCGATATGTTTATAAATGTATAAACAAGGTGGGTGTGATTGCATGCACCTATAAACGTGGGACTTGGAAGACTGAGACAGGAGAATCATGAGTCTTCAGAGCCATCAGGGGCAGCATTTCAAGATTCTGTGTCAAAATAACAAAATGAAAACAGAAACATGAATTTACAAAGAAAGCCATGTTTGCTCAAGAACATATAGCAAAATATCCATTTAAGAGGAGGACCCATAGATTCTTTCAAAATTTTTGTCATTTTTGAGACCGGGCGTCACGTAGCCTAGGCTGACGTTGAATTTTCTGTGTAACTGAGGGTGGGTTTGAACTCCTGATCTTCCTGTGTTGAATTCCTCTCAAGTGTTAAAATTACAGGAATGCACAATTCACGACACCTGGCACAAATGCACCATGTGTCTTTGTTCTGTGTGTATATGTATGTATAGGGGATATGTGTACATGTGTGTGTACATCTTCATGCACCTGTGAATACATGCTGGGGGGGTCTGAGGTCTACTTTAGTTCCCTCTTTTATTGCTCTCCTTCTGGGGATCATCAGTTTGGCTATGCTGGCTGCCCAATGCGCTTCAAGGATCTATCCACCTATCATGTCCACTTCCATCAGGGCACAGAGATGCATCACTACACCCAGCTTTTTACATCGGGCTGGGGATTTGAACTCAAGTCCTCATGCTTGTATGGTAGGCATTTTACTCACTGAGCCATTGTTGGGGGCCAGCCTTGACAAAATATCTTTCTTCCAGAGTGGAAACGTGGGAATCTAGAAATATAGTAAACAGTACAAAGACGAGAACAAAAATAATAAAACACAAAAACACGTAGGATAGTATCGGGAGGGAATTTCACTGAGTACTGAAAATTCGTCCGTGTTTAATTTCCAACAATTTAATATACTATTGATTTCAAAAGGTAGGAGTAGGGGGCTGGAGAGATGGCTTAGAGGTTAAGAGCATTGCCTGCTCTTCCAAAGGTCCTGAGTTCAATTCCCAGCAACCACATGGTAGCTCACAACCATCTGTAATGAAGTCTGGTGCCCTCTTCTGGCCTGTAGACATACACACAGCCAGAATATTGTATACATAATAAATAAATAAATATTAAAAAAGAAGGTAGGAGTAGAACAAAAGGACTACACTAACATACAAATTGAAAGTCATGGGGTACATTCACTGCTCATGCCCTTGACTCATGCCCTATACCAAACACTCGGTAGGCAAACCACTCGCTGGGTGGAATCCCAAGTTATTTACACAAAGGGAACAAGAACCTAGTTTGTTCCTTAGACTTTTGTTTTAGGTAGAAACCAACTACTTCCTATTTAAAGAGGCAGTCTGGCAACTAGCCACACCTGTTCGCATGAGAGCAGAACTCTGATTTACAAGTAGGTGGGACCTTTGTTTGAATTAGAAGCACAACAATCTCAAACTAAAAACAAATCCCCAAACTCTCTGACTTTTGGCCTCTTTGGGCCTCCACAAGCCATCTCCCCACTTCCTGCCTCCAATGTTTCCTCTTCTTTGTTAAGATTTATTTATTATAGCCGGGCAGTGGTGGCACATGTCTTTAATCCCAGCACTCGGGAGGCAGAGGCAGGCGGATCTCTGTGAGTTCGAGGCCAGCCTGGTCTACAAGAGCTAGTTCCAGGACAGGAATCAAAAAACTATGGAGAAACCCTGTCTCGAAAAATCCAAAAAAAAAAAAAAAAAGATTTATTTATTATGTATACAGCGTCCTTTCTGCCTGTGTGTATGCCTGTATGTCAGAAGAGGGCGCCAGATCTCATTTCAGATGGCTGTGAGCCACCACATGGTTGCTGGGAATTGAACTCAGGGCTCTGGAAGAGCAAGCAGTCAGTGCTCTTAACCTCTGAGCCATCATTTCCCAGTCCCCCAAGTGCTTCTTTATTGATATAGTCACATTCCTGGACACTCTGACATTCTATCCATGCATCGTATGAGGAGGTACCTGTGGCCCTAGTTAAGAATCCCTTAGTGTCAGACACTTAAAGAGCAGTCCTACACATGCGCGGATGAAACTAGGTAGCTGTGTGCACCTCCACCCCTCCATTTCAGAGTCAGCTGCAGAGGCCGGTTCTTACGCCTGCTGTGCACAAATACACACAGCTGCAGGTACATCCAAAGAGACATTTACACATGTCACAAAGGCCCATGCACACCCCCTGTAGCGAGTCCACAGCTGATAGCCATGCCCACCAGGGAGCTGCAGGGACACGTGCTGACACACACAGTGTGGGGACATGCACACCTCGCCCAATCCAGAACTTTCTGTATACAAGTGTAAACACAGTCAGGCCCCAGGCCTCTGGGTGGCAGTGGACGTGGAGAAGTCGAGATCAGACTTAAGCCAACCAGCCACTGCCTCTAGGTACCAAGAGGGCTCAGTCCAGAAGAACAAATATCCCATCCAAGCTACTCTTCAAGGCATGAATCAAGGAGAAAACAGCTTTAATATGTTCCTCATAGAGACAGGGATTTATCGGACATGGCTGCCCTAAGAGTGGGCCCCCGGGGAGCACTCAGAGGAGGCTCGTCTGACCCTCAGGGGCAGCGGGCCTCTGGGCCTAGCACAGTGCCGAGATGCCCTCCGAGGAAAGCATTCTTCATTAGTAATGAACATTATGTCTGCAGAAACTAATGGTCCCACCTCCTATTCAGTTTATGTAAAATAAAACAGGCCATATGTTGCTGCTTCCAGAGTTTGGGTGTTTAAATTAAATGTTGTTTAATGAATATTCAAACCCATTTGCTCCAAAGTTGTGTTCAATGTGGCGGTGGCTTTCATCCTCCTCCCCTTTCTCCAAAGCCCCCTCCCCACTTCAGTACCCAGGGTATTAAACCATTAGAGCGGGGTGTGAACATCCAGGCATCTGTCTTCCAATGGGAAGTTGGGTATTAAAATGCCAGAGCAGATGACAATATAAAGACGTACAGTGAGAGGGGCTGGCGAGTTGGTGGGTTTTGTTTGGTAATTAAGACTGAGGGGCTTTTGACTTGAGTTCTGTGTGTGTGAGAAGCAGTGCGGGAAGCGGAGAGGTGTTCCCCTCTTTGCCCTCTGCTTTGCCTTAGCCCGGAGTGGGGCTCCATGGTGGCCTCTGCATAGCGGGTTTATTGGCGAGTGTCAACTTGGTAGTGGAGAGGAATGAGAGTTTCACTTTCCCCCAGCCACTTCGTGTTGCTGAACTCTGCCAAATCACCCTTAACGCTGACTGGAGTGGAGTTCATGACTTGACAGCCGTGAAGGTCAGAGCGACAGGTTTAAGGCCAGGGATAGAGCTCAGCTGGTGGAGTGCTTGCCGTGTGTGCACAAAGATCTGACTTCAGAGCTACATAAACCTGGTGCGGTACAGGCTGGTAACACCAGCACTTAGGCAGTAGAGGCAGGGATGGTGGGGTGGTGGTTGGGGGTGGGGGATCAGAAGTTCAAGGTTATCTTTGGTTAGATAGTGAGTTTCAAGTCAGCCTGGGCTACATAGAACCCTATGTCTCTGTCTCTCTGTCTCTGTCTCTCTCTCTCTCTCTGTCTCTCTCTCTCTCACACACACACACACACATCACTATGGGCTCATAGAGGGTTGAAATTTCCCTCTCCCACGTTTAGGGTCACACCTGGACTTGGAGGGTAGGATCCTTGGGATCGCTCTGGGGTTAAAGACAGGACTTACACTTGTGTGGTGATCTCCGTGTAGCCTGAAGGGCTGCTTGTCAAAGGCTGAGTTCAGTTTAGGCTGCTGCACAGCACTGGTAAGTCCTTCAGCCCCACAAATGCTGCACATCCCTGGTCTCCTTTCCGGGTGGGCTGTTGTTTCTCTGTTCTGGAGTTCTGGCCCATTCTCTAACCTCTGTACCTTCAGGTGGCCATGTAGGAAGTGCCGTGGGACCAGGAATGCAGAGACTCCCCCAACATTTGCTTCCTCAGCCTTGTCTCGGGGTATGGGCTCTTCCATGAAGCCTCCACCTTTGGTGCTCTCCGGGAGGATGTAGTACTGTGCCTTACACTCCCAAGGGCTGGGACATCACCGCTCCTGCTTTCCCTCCTATGTCATTTTCTGTCCCAATATCAGACTGGCACTCAGATGCTGCAGCTTAGTAGGCACCCAGCCAGGCAGGGAAACACTACTTTCTCATCCCTCTGGCAGCCTCCTTCCGAGTGTGATTTTCTTGAGTCTCTTTCCCTTCACACTGTGTGTGTACGTGTGTGTGTGTGTGTGTGTGTGTGTGTGTGTGTATTGGTTTGGGGGTGGGGCCCATATTAGAAGATCTCGATCAGGTTTTTGTTGAAACCCTTGGGCATCTGTTGCTAGTGCCTGTCTTTTGTTTTTTGTCTTTGCTCTGGCTTATGCTCACTGTCCAGTCCCTGGGCAATGGCAATATTCCCAATTACCAGGGTTGTCTATGCCTGGAATGATTTTAGGAACACCCTAAATTTAGGATGAGTGAGTTCAGGAAGGATGTTGTTCTCTTCTATTACCAAGTTACCTCCTAACTGGAAGAGCTCATGTTATCAGCCCAGCGTGGGGTACCCCGTACCCCTCTTGCCATCTCTGAGCACCGTGTGGTTCTGTCTGCATTTGGATATCACACCAAATTTCAACCTGCTCTTTTCCAACTTTGTTACCTGTCCTTACCCCCTCTCTTCTCCGACAGTCCAAGCTGCTGCTTTCTCTGCAGTTAGAACTGGCCCCACTAGCATTAATTAAGCAACTTCACACCGCGTCCTGGGAGATAGGTGTTGGGACTCCAAAGACAACCAAGAAGGATCTTGGTCCAGTGGACGCCGAGGACCCAGAGCAAGACTCTCAGGAACAGGAGAGAGATGTACAGCACAGGCTATGTGACTGATTTGGTGGTCCCTGAGCTCGGATTATCATAATCAGAAGGCCAGACGTGTAGGAAGGGCTTCTGGGGAAAGGGAATCGCAAGAACAAAGGTATAGGGGCAGGGAATAACACGGAGTGTGCTTAGTAGCTAGGTAGCCTGTGGTCCTGGGGTCTGGAGACCTGTAAGGAGTAGTAAGATGCCTCCTCTTGGTGTTTCTGTGGGGGAGTCATCTGAGGGTGAGGTCAGCTGGGGTGAGGTAGCTTCCTTCCAATAGCCCAAGAGACCTGACCGTCTTTCTGGACTCAGTTCTTGAATTCTGGATCACCTTCATCTTTGACTTCTGTTTATCTCCTGGGTCCATGACTTCACAACAGAATCTAGTTTCCTAATTCCATATAGTCCCTTGAGTAGGCAGGCAGCATGTTTATCTGTTGGTATTGTTATTTTGCACATGGAGGATATGCCTCAGGATAATGGAACTCTATCTGGACTCATGGTATCACCATAGTTCAGCTTTCCACAACCGATGGCTTCCCTTCAACTGTATGGGAGGTTGAGTTGGTAATTTTTTTCCCTGGTCTGACTGCATACATGTGTCCACATGTGCACATGCTTATGTGTCTTAAGAGAGATTGGACTGGGTACAGTGACAAACTTCTATAATCTTGTATCTGGGAGGCTGAGGTAGGGGCCCCCATGTTTGAGGTCAGCATGGACTGTAGTGAGACCCTATCTAAATAAACAAAATATTGTTGAGGAGCCACTGTCCCATCTCCAAATTTGTTCCTGTGATTACAGGAAGGGGAATCTCTTTCCACTGACCTGGTTTTTGGTTACCCACCCATTGTTCACAGCTGGTATGGTCAAGCCCAGTTTGGGAAACAACCTGGTGTCAAGCCTGTTTGATGCCCAGACTCTCTCAGGTGACAATGGGGACTTATAGAATGGATGTTCCTGACCAGCAGAGCCTGGCAATTCAGGAACTGGACATTCTAGAAGGAAGCCACTAATTTATTTTTTTCATTCTTCCAACCAATTTTCAGAACCAGGGACGAGACTGGATGAAAGCGGAGTGAGTGCAAACGGTGGTGGCTGAGAGGAAGCAGTTAGCGGGTTCTGTGATGTGTTTGTTTTGACAGTATTGGCGTACCCACCAGTAACCTGCTCAGGATGAGGCCTGATGCTTGTCCAGCCCTTGCCATATTCCCTGCTGGGGACTCATTAGCCTTCCTGCACCGTCACCTCATTCCATCAGTCCTGCTCTGCCTGAGGCAGCATGCTGCAGGAGGTTGAGCCGAGTGTCCATTGTCACTCAGCCTAGAGTAGCAGGGACAGGCTTGAGTATGGACAAACTGTAGGATTCTCTGGGTTCCTGAGTGACCACAGACTGCAAATTGTGCCTATAGCACGTAGTTCTGTACTGCTAACACACACAGACAAGATTCCCCAGGACAGGGAAGGCTCTAAGCCTTCCTAATGCTATGACCATTTAATACAGTTCCTCATGCTGTGGTGACCCCCCAAACATAAAAGTACTTTGCTGCTACTTCATAACTGTAATTTTTCTACTCTTGTGAATCATAATGTAAATCTCTGTGTTTTCCCATGGTCTTAGGTTACCTATGAAAGGACCCCCAAAGAGGTTGTGACCCACAGAATGAGCCCTACTATTCTAGATGCTCCCTGTTCCTGAGGATCTCTGAGATTGGCAGAATGAGCCAGTCAGTTTTCTCAGGTCTTCAAACATTGACTATGCTTGATCCTGAACCCAGTCTGGAACCTTTCATCACCCTGGGGCAGAGATTCTAAGGGTGGAGTGTCTATCTCAAATTCCATATCTACTTTTTTTTTTTTTTTTTTGGTTTTTTGAGACAGGGTTTCTCTGTGGTTTTGGAGCCTGTCCTGGAACTAGCTCTTGTAGACCAGGCTGGCCTCGAACTCACAGAGATCCTCCTGCCTTTGCCTCCCGAGTGCTGGGATTAAAGGCGTGCACCACCATCACCTGGCTAATGAGCTTGAATTTCTTTTTTAAAAGATCAACTCCTAAGACAAGATAAAACATTATATATACTTCAATCTGGCTTCTTTCTCTGTCTCTGACTTCAGTAGCCAACCCTCTTGGGCTGGGTGGCTAGACATTTGTCTCTATGACTAAAATATCTGACAGAAGCAATTTGGGGGAGAAAGGTTTATTGTGGCTTGTGATTACAACACATTTCAGTTCAGCATAGGTGTGGCAGAGTGGGGACATGAGGCTGTGGCCACTCACAACTCGGTGGGCTCCTAAGTAGAGAGAACAAGGCCATAATTAGGGGCGGGGATTATGTAGACTAGTTGACCTACTTCTGACAGTGATGTCCCATCTCCTAAAGGCTCCAGAACTACCCCAAATGGTACCACTAGCTGGGAACAAATACTCAAATATGAACCTGTGGGGAGCTTTTCAGATTTCAACAGTAACGTTGATTCCTTTTCCTCTTTGTCTCTGTCCTGCTTTGCTTTCTATTGAAGAACCAAACTTGGGGAGGGAAAGGTTACTTTACCTTATAGCTTATAGTTCATCGTGAAGGGAAGTCAGAGTAGAAATTCAAGGCAAAACCCAGAGGCAGGAACTAGAATAGAGACCATGGAGGAATGCTGTTTATTGGCTTGCTCTCCCCAGCTTGATCAGTCTGCTTTTGTATACCATGAAGGAATACCTGCCCATCCTGGCCCTGCCCACAGGGGCTGATCCCGCCCCCATATCAATTGTTAGTCAAGAAAATGCCACATCTTCTTGCCTAACCAGCCAGTCTGATGGAGCTGTTTTATCAGTTGAGGTTCCCTCTTTCCAGATGATTCTACCTTGTGTCAACTTGGCAAAAGCCTAGCCAAGACAGCCTTTTTTCTGAGCTTGTCTTCAGTGTCTTTCTCTTTGGGCAGGGTTCTTCTTGCCCTTCTTTCTCCTCTGGTTTCAGGCTGAAGGAGGCTACATTTGCTGTGGCTGCGACACCATACAATACCAAAGTATATCACTATCTAACTTAACTTCTCTCTTCTCTTCCTCCATCCATTCCCTCTTCTTCCTCCTCTCTCTTTTCCTTCTTCCTCCCTTGTTTTTTAGACTGGCCCTGGACTCACCATGTAGCTGAGGATGACTTTTTGATCTCCTGTCTCCCTCACAATAGGATTGCAGGTGTGCACTATGCCTGGTTTTATGGGAACTGAATGTAGGACTTCATGTACGCTAGGCAAGCACTCTGTCAACTACCAGCTGAACTACATCCTCACCCTTAACTTTCAGTTTTGATAAAGGTTACAAAAATAGGGAGATGACTTGAGGTACCCAGGAATGGTAGAACCTCATGCCCTTTGCACTTTTTCTTTAGTTCCTTTTGTAAGTACTAGGGTGTCATGGGATGGGCAAGAGGCTCCCTGTAAACAACAAGATTTTGGTTAAGTTATGCTTGAGCTAGGGAGCTGTAGAGATGGCTCGGCAGTTAAGAACACGTACTGCTCTTATAGAGGACCCCAGTTTGGTTCCAAGCACCTAGATTGGGTGGTTTATAACCACCTGTAACTCCAGCTCTAGGAATACAGCTCCTTCTTCTATACTTCATGGGACCCTACACTCACATGTGCGCCTGCTCCCCGTACATAATTAAAACAAAAACTAAACTAAACTAAATACTTAAAAAAGAATCAAGCCGGGGAAAGCCTGAGGTCCTTGGCTGGAGAAGTGAATGCTCCTCCAGATACAAGCTTGGAACATATGTTCCTCTCTCCCACCTAAAATAGGACAATGGCTAAAAGCCAGATGAGATACTCAGTGATGGGGTGCCAGGTCCATTCCTGGCAACTTGGACAGGACCAGATTTGGAAGGCCTGAGATTGCCTCTATCCCCGCTGAAACTGGGGGAGGAGACAGGAGTTTCAAGAACACAGAGAGAAAAGAGGGGAAGAGTGGTTGGAGCAGGTGGGGCAGTGATCTTGCCCAACTTCTTCAGAGGCTGGAGGAGCAGAGAGATGCCAACGGCATCCTATTCTGTAGGCCCCATGCTTCTTAGCAGAAAATACAGTCCTTTGGTCTTTTGTTGTTGCTCTGAGCCAAGGTATCACTCTGCAAATCATGCCTGTCCAGAACTCACTATCCTCCTGCCTCAGCTTCCTGAGTGCTGGGATCACAGGCCCATTACTAACTATGAGTGGCCCGTTCTGCTCTTAGAGTGGGTGGCAGAGAAGATGGAGAGGATGTGGGTGTCTTTGGTGTCCTGGAGTGTCCCAAGTCTTCCAGCTTACCCAGAATGCAGCTGATGGCCCTGCAGTAATTGCTGGTCATCCTGTCTACATAGTAAGTTTGATGTTGGCTGGGGCTACTTGAGACCCTGTCTCAAAAAACAAACAACAATCTCAAAGTTCTGAATAAAAACACGTCTTTTCCTTTGTTCCTTCATCCCCTTTCCTCCCTCCCTCCCTCCCTCCCTCCCTCCCTCCCTCCCTCCCTCCCCCCTTTTCCATAGGATCTTGCTATATTTGAGCTGGCCTCAAACTCATAGGTTCAACACTCCTACCTCAGCTTCTGGAATAGCTGGGACTATAGGTATGTGCATCTTAAGTGGACAAAGGGTGACCTGGGAAGTAATGTTTTCATTTCCCTTGGCCGAGATGGTAGGGAGCAGGGTCCTGGGGTGTCCTTGTGATCCTCCTTCATCCATAGGCTGTCATTTCTGCCTTCAATCCTCAGTGCTGTTCCTATCCCCTTGGTCTGATTCATTTGGTTAGAGACTCCTGGTCTTCACACAGACAGCGTTTGTGTCTGGGAGCTCACTGCCCAGCTGGGGCACAGCCTCTTTCTTTCTTTCTTTCTTTCTTTCTTTCTTTCTTTCTTTCTTTCTTTCTTTCTCTCTCTCTCTCTCTCTCTCTCTCTCTCTCTCTCTCTCTCTCTCTCTCCTTCCTCCCTTCCTTCCTTCCTTCCTTCCTTCCTTCCTTCCTTCCTTCCTTCCTTCCTTCCTTCCTTCCTTTCTTTCTTTCTTTTTGGTTTTTGGAAACAGGCTTTCTCTGTAGCTTTAGAGCCTGTCCTGGAACTAGCCTCGAACTCACAAAGATACACTTGCCTCTGCCTCCGGAGTGCTGGGATTAAAGGTGTGTGCCACCACCGCCCGGCCCATTTGTACCTTCTTGTGCCTGACATTTCTCCTGAACTCCTGTGGATCACCCTGGTGTGTCTGTGTTCACATCTCTGCACAAAGTGTGTGTGTGTGTGTGTGTGTGTGTGTAGTCAATTCTATCCTTCACCTTTATGAGGACTCTAGAGGAATCAAACTCAGGTCAGCAGGTTTGCATGACAAGTGCAAACCCACTAAACCATCTCAGCCAACCCTTAGCATGAGGATGAAAAATTTTAATGAGCCAAGTGACAAGATGACCACACTTAATTGGCTAACACAGCAGCCACTTGTGTTCAGCTGCATGTATGCAAGCCTCCTGCTTCTTCAGAGGACATGTCATGGGGGCTGCTGGGAACATCTCTCAGTGCATAGAGGCATCAGGCACCCAGAGGGCAAGGGTCAACTTCCCCTGACCCTCCAAGGCAGAAGACTGACTTGGCAATCACTGACTGATTGGAAGCTTTTTAAATCTGAAATATAAAAGCTTTCTCTCTCCAGTGACTTCCATTCTCACCCAGAATAGGTACTTCAGTAGCTTGCGAAAAGTTCAACGGTCTCTGCGACTAATGCTTGGTATTTGGGCTAAGCGAGAAGAGAAGCCTCCAGCGAGCATACTGTTGAGGCCATCAATCCTATTCAGGCTGAGTTGGGAGAATGAGAAAAACCTTGGGTCCTGGTGGACTGGGAGGGAAGGCATAACAGTGCCTGAGCACTAACTGGGCAGAGGGAGGTGGACTGGGAGGGAAGGCATAACAGTGCCTGAGCACTAGCTGGGCAGAGGGAGGTGGTTTTGACGGCATGGAAAGAACACTAGTATAGGAGTCAGAGGACTCCTAGAATAAAAACCAAGGAACCAAGTTCACACAAGACAGTGCTAATAAAATATAGCCCTTAAAGTGGGCCACACAGTCCTCTAGGTACTTTAGGTCTGAAGCCACTGAATGTACTCAATAGCCCTGTAAAAGATTCACACTATTCCCTTGAGATTAGAGTTGATTCAATGGAGGCACAGACAGGGTGGTGAGGGTTCAAGGTCACCAGGTCACTTGACTACACACAGTCCTGCTACAGGATTTGGGTCGAGCCTCTGGGCTCCTTGACTACTGAATAGCTGGTACCTGGTACCAGCCCACTCTTCCTCTCCAATCTGGGCCCTACAGTCAGGCTGTGAGCCGCTCTGGTGCCTATGAGCCAGGCAGGGGTGAGACTTCTCTTCCCAGGGACAAAGGAGCTGCCCTAGCCAGCTCTTTTCTCTCTCCATCATTGCAGTCATCCATCTCTGTGTGCCGCACAGCTTGGGACTGGGCTGCAGACCTGGTGGTTCCCTGCCATGTTTTCACAAGCCTGATAAACGAGTCTGCTGCAGAGGCTTGAAGGCTATCTGCAGAAAGTGGTCCTGAGCAAGATTCTAGAAGACCTTTTTACATACTCCATCAATCCTTGCTGCCCAGGGAACCAGAGCATGCTGGCAGCGTCAGGAAGTTGGTCTTTGGTTAGAGTCAGAGGAAGCTGGTCAGGTGTTTTCCCAAGGAGTCAGATGAGGGGGAGCTTCAGACAGTAACTAGTCCATCTTTATTTTATTTTATTATTATTATTATTTTTTTTACTGAACACTGTCTCATTGGACAGGAAGGAGTTTGTGTGACTATTATGACTTCATTTGTTAAGATCTGTGACTCCCCAAAATGTTCTGGTCTGGATTTTTGTGTTGCCTTCTCTACCAAAAGGACTCTGCTGATGTACAAATATGTTAGATTTGGTCTTACTCCGTACCCCAGGCTAGCTTCTAACTCTGGATGATCCTCCTGCCTCAGCTTCCTAAATGCTGGGTTTTTGGGTGTGAGTCACGATACCCAGTCTTAGTGAAGACTATTGCTGTGAGATTATCTGAGATTATGTAGGGTTTGCATTTCAAGAAGGAAGCAGCAGGGAGGATCAGGGCTGGAAAGCCTCCCAAGTCTCACGGCATCAATATAATGGATTAAGTAAAATGCTGTGGATCCCCAGTGGCTGCAGTGGCAGAAACGCTGCAGGTCCTCACGTGGCAGCAGTGGGCCATGTGGCAGCAGGCAGTGAACAGCGGGTCCCAAGAGCAGCTAGTCCCAGGCAGGGATGGCGCAGTTCCCCGAGTGGCTGCAGCAGTCCATGAGGAGAGACAGATGGATGGGCATGCCACAAGACCATGCTGCAGGTCTCCGAAGGTGGTTGGTCTGGAGCAGGGAGCCATGTGGCAGGCGAGAGACAGCCGGATAGGCACTCCGTGCAGAGTGAGGTTGGATATTTATTTAGTGGGTTATGGAATGGAAGGGGAGAAGGGGGGGAGGGGAGAAATGGGGAGAATGGAGAGAGGCAGAAGCTGCCTTTTCAGGGAAGAGGCAGAAAAGAAAGAGATTCGGGCTTCAAGCAGGAAGATCTGCCTGCCTCAGCAGAGGGTGGGGGAGGGAGTGGACGGGGCTTGTCTCTTAAAGGGATAGGACATATCATTACAACATTCAGGGACCCCCTATCTCTGGGCTGTCCGTTGTGAAGCCAGCTTGTCCTGGGCTGTCAAGGACAGAGGCAAATGAAGCAGTGGAAAGGCTCTTTATTTGGCCTGATCTTTAGGAGTTGGAATGAACTCTTTGGGTCTTCTTTATTGTGGTAGACTCTGTGTCATGACTATCCCCACTCTGTGTCCAAAGGTCATTTGGGCAGGCACCGAACAAGCCTCGAGGTAGAAGGCTTCCAAGTTGTGCTTTCTATTCATAGCAGTCAGTTAAAACTACATTTTGGTGACTGCAGAATGAAAAATTGTACTTTTTTTTTGGTTGTTTCTATCTGCCTACTCAGAGTTTGTAAGTAGCCAGAGTTGGATTTTGCTTTTTTTTTTTTTTTTTAAATTTGTGTGTGCAAGTTCATGTAAGTAAGTGCATCTGCACTGTACATGCACAGTCTAGAAGACAAGTTCAGGGCTGTCTTTCCTCTCTGACCTGGAGCTTGCTGGATTAGGTAAGGTTGACTACCACCACTACCAGGAAAGAATGTGGGTTCTAGAATCAAACTCAGGCCTCATACTTGAAAAACAAGTAGCACTAGTGATGGAGCGTCCTCCAACCCCAGAGTTGATCTTCATCTTAGGCAGGCTTTGCCTCCTTTATTCAAATCTCACCATTCCCAGACAGCACCGCCCCCTCCCCCTTTCTCAGCCCCTGTCACAGTCATTACCTCATGGAAAGTGCTTAACAGACCTTGGAGGATGTCATTGTTATTCTGGCTCCAGAAAATTCAAGGATGAGAGGAGCCTCATTGTCAGCATATATTCTGACTGGTCCGGACCAGTTCTGAGGGCTACTAGCTTTGATTAATGCTTCTGGATAGCTCCATTGCACAGGTAAGAAACGCAGGTGGACGAAGGCCGTGCGCAAAGTCCCCTGACTCGGAGAACCAGTGAGCTTAGCTCTGCCCAGGTCGCCTCTCTTAATGGCAAATTAAATCACACTGGCTTTAAAGACCTCGTTGCAATACTTTGGTTTCTTTTATTTTTTTTCTTTCTTCCTCTCTCTCTTTTTTTTTAACTACCTCGGAAGAGGCTGTAAAAATATTAAAACCAATTGCCATCATCTTTCAGATGGGTGCGTTATGAGACGTAGCTTTCAAATGAACGGGAATAATCGGAAACTCCCTCCCGGTTCCATTCTAGGAGGGTATTTCAGATTCATACAATATTTCTGAAAGCTCTCATAATGGGGCATGTGCACTTAGGGCATTAATGAAGTCGGCTCAGTGCTTGCTGGTCTCATTTCACGGAGCTAATTGTTAAGTGTTTTGCATACTTACAATTGAACTAAATTATTCCAAGCTAGCTGGCTTCAAGAAGTGTTAATTATATTTCAGTACAGGAAAATCCAGGCTAAAAAATCATCCACTTAAAACTTATCTATTTATGAACATCTCATTCTGGAGATCTCAAACATATATTTTAACGCAATGTGAATATTACGATTAATATTTCTTTACCAAAAGAACCTTTATTCTTTCTCTGAATAGCCCCCACCCACCCCAGCAACCCCTTCCTCATCTTTCTAGTTTATTCAACAGTCTAGTCTGGAAATTGAAGGAAGCCTTCCTTTGTATTTCTGGCGCCTTGAATCTTTAAGTTGGATGCCAAGAGCAGCGTTAGCCCCATTCACCTCAAGACCAACTGGCCCTCCGTACAAGATACTAAGCAATTAACTTTCGGGGTCTTGTACCAGCTGCTTAGGACCAAGGAATCTCTTGCTTCTGGTGAAGATCCTCAGATCTGGGGAAGTAGTTTGTGTAATATTGGGTTGGAAGTGTCACCTCAGTCCCTGGCCTGGGAATTGCCCTGGTCCAGACTCTAATTTCCAGCCTGCCAAGCACTTGGACTCCAACTCCCAGCCTGCCAAGCGCTGACCCCCCTCCTTCCCCGGGGAGGGTCAGGACCACTCCCAGAGAGTATTTAGGCTCGTTGTTGGAAAAAGAAACACATGGTCATTGGGGTTTGTGTGGGCCATCCTTTCCCCGTCCTCCTGGGAGTGTGGCATTTATTAAATGTGGGCATTTTTGATTTGATTTAATCTGGTTTGATTGGAGTTCTTTGCACTGGTGGAGAGTCTCTTTTTAAGGATTATTTTTAACAAATGGAAGTCCCCCACCAAAAGGGTCCATTTTTTTCCCCCGCCGGCCCAGGCCCATGCTGGAAAATGCCCTTCCCGCATGCCCTCTCCACCAGGCAAGGTCGGCCTCAGGTGAGTTGCCCTTCTAAGGTGCATGGCCAGTAGGGTTTTGGGGTGACCCATTTGCTTTTTAGGCTTTTGCTGAAGCCATGGTCTGCGTTGAAAGTATTACACAGCAGCTGAGCCAAGCTTAGCTGGGGTAAATTTTGATTGGCCAGAGATGCCTGCCATTTAATTTTCACAGCCCCATTTTCAGCTCAAGAGTTGTCTTGGTGGGTGCGCTGTGACAGACTTGAGTCACACAGGAATGTGCTTCTAATGGGTTTCTTCCGATTCCAAGCCGATTCCTGAAATGCCCTTAGACGGCCTTTTACAATAAATCCTTTTAAATTAGGGCTATCTAACCTAAACTAACAATACTCCAAAAGCCTGCAGTTTCTAAATGCTTGCTCCTGTCCCGCCCTCACTTCCGTTTCCCCATCGCAGCCCACGGTTTATCCCGCCCCTACTTCTGTTTCTCCGTTGGTTTGTTCCTCCCCCACTTCTGTTTCTCTGTAGCCTGCTGGGCTTTGATGCTGTGCCCGAGGCCCAGCTCCCATCCTGTTCCGGATTCGGGGGCGTCTAAACCTGACTCCCTTCCCATTGGCCGAGGGCAACAGAGGCCATCGCCCATCCCTTTGGATCGTTGTTTGCCCATCAGCTGTTGGCTGTTTCACTGGCCTCTGCCGCCTGTGCTGGGATCACTCCGCTCCCCCACCCCCTTCCCTGCTGTCTAACACAGGTTTCCGAAAGTCTGTCTTTTAGAATGATGTGGCCGCAGTATGTCTGTGTGAGCGTGTAAATGTGTTTTCGTGATGTGCTCAACTTAAGTTTCTGTATGCATGTGTGCTTATGTTAAGATCTGTAAAACTTATATCTCCAGATTACAGCATCTTTGGAAAAATACAAACACGTGGGTAGCCGCCATTTTACCCTCACCGCCATCTTTGGTAAGGGCACCCACATGTGCTAGTCCACCATCTTTGGTAAAAGTACCCACATATGCTAGTATTCTTTGACTTATTAAAATATTCCTTTTAATCTTCTTATATCTACTAGCATTGATAAACTGTAATTGGATAAAATACATGCCTAAATTTAATTTATATGCCTAGTTTAAAATAACAGGTACCTAGTTTTCAAGTGCCTTTACGGATGTGCGGGAATGGCGTTTTAACAGAAGAGCTTCTATCACAGACATGCAGCCTCTGCAGCCCTTTAGCTCCTCCAAGAAGACAGAAGACCGTCCGCCTATCCAGGCTTTGCCTTTGGGTTTGGCAAAGCCATCCACACAGCAAAAAGCAGCCCCCCCCCCCACCTCTTCACCTTCCTGGATGCTTCTGGGGATAGACTAAATCTTCCCCCACAGGAAAAAATCTTTGGGCCTCATACATGGCAGCCAACAGCAAACAGTGCTAAGACTGGTGTTCTCCAAGGACTAAGGAGAGGATTTGGGATTGCCTGTGTAGCTAAAAAGCTGTCTCATTTTTGCTCATTTATCCCTCCCAGATCTGTCTAATGGCATTTGACAATGTAATGTACTGTTAACTTATTACTTCATCCATGACATTTAATAAAGTTTCCTGCTAAAATACAGACAGGTGTGCCTCTTTAACAGGCTTCATAGTCCAGGATTTACAGATTTCAGGTGTGTCTTCCGAGGTTCAGCTAAAATGTTCATATCTTTTAACCTAAAGCAATAGCCTTTTGCTATAACACCAAGATGTAAATTTGTTCCAGTTCTCTTACAGGTTCCTGGAAAAGTTCTACCGTTCTATCAAAAATCAGGTCTGGAAAAAAACTAACAGTCTCCAGAGCCCTTTGCTAATCCCAGCCAGTTTCAAGCATATTTTTCAGGCCACTCCTGCTGCCTGGGCCAAGACCAACCCACAAAGTGCTTCCTAGACAATGCCAAAGACCTGCACCAGCTCCCGGGACTTCAGCATTGGTACCAACTCTTCTGGGTCAAGGACACCTGCCAAGGAAAATCTGATTTTATCTGCTATTGTGTCGCATCCCATGGCTAGCCCCATGTCATAGGGCCAATAACATTATTTTTTTTCTACTCCAGGATGACAGCAAACCTCTACGTGTTAGGTTTCTTCCTTCACTTACCCTTGTGTTTATGCGCTCATTCAGAACATACGTATGGAACTGTAAGCCCTCACTGGTACACGGCTCTGGATTAGGACTGCGCGCACAGAGCTGAAAGACGGCAGGACTTCCATAGTCCATCAGTACAGTCGAACTTCTCTCCTGGGAGAACTGGTTTCAGGAACTTCCTTGGCTGCTATAACCCAAGGATTCTCAGCTTTATTGTGGAAGATGGTGCAGTGTTTGTGATTAGTTATTCTCTTCCCAGACTCCTAACACAGGGCAGATACTGAGCGTGCTTGGGTTCTCTTAGGGATAACGACTTGGAAGAAGCCTCTTTCTTGTTAGAACAGGTACAACGTTTTAAAAATATTTTATGCCCAAGGTTGATTGACTCTTTGGGTATGGAGTGTTTAGAGATGGGGGGCCACCTGCAGACTGGGCCATCAGAACCACTAGACGTTCCTTAAAACACAGGCCACTAGGTCTGGTGATGACTCACCAGGTAAAGGCGTTTGATGTACAAGCCTGACAAACTGAGTCTGATTCCTGCAGCCCACCCAAAGGTTCTGTAAAGCTGTCTTTTGTCATCCTCACTTATGCCATGGCATAACACACACACACACACACACACACACACACACACACACACACACAGGAGAGGACCTAAGTTTAACCCCTAGCACCCACTTATTGGATCACAACTATCTGTGACTCCAATCCCAGAGAATTCTATGTCTTTTTCTGGCAGTACATGCAAGCAAAAACACCCGCACACAAGAAATAATAAAGTTAAAGAAATGGGGGCTGGAGAGATGGCTCAGTGGTTAAGAGCACTGGCTGCTCTTCCAGAGGTCCTGAGTTCAATTCCCAGCAACCACATGGTGGCCCACAACCATCTGTAATTAGATCTGGCACCCTCTTCTGGTGAGCAAGCATATATGCAGGCAGAATGTTGTATACATAACCAACTAAATCTTTTAAAAAAAGTTAAAGAAATGCTAAAGGAAGTTTGTTGAGGGCTGGTGAGATGGCTCCATGGGTAAAGGAGCTTGCCTCCAAGTCTCATGACTTGAGCTAAATACCAGGAATTCACATGGAAAAGGACAGAACTAACTCTGCAGGGTGTTCTCTGACCGCCACACACATGCACAAATAAGTAAATGTGATTAAAGATTTAAAACTTGCTGTTTAGTGAGGGAGGAATGACAGGAAGTCTGGCAGGGCTGAGAGACCAGGAGGGAAAAGTGTTAAAGGAAGTGGTCATTTACACAATGGAGTACTACACAGCAGAAAAAATAACGACATCTTGAATTTTGCAGACAAATGGATGGAGCTTGAAAACATCATTTTGAGTGAGGTAACCCAGACCCAGAAAGACAATTATCACATGTACTCACTCATAATGGTTTTTAAACATAAAGGAAAGAAAACCAGTCTAAAAATCACAATCCCCGAGAACCTAGCCAACAATGAGGACCCTAAGAGAGACATACATGGATGTAATGTACTTGGGAAGTAGAAAAAGACAAGATCTCTTGAGTCAATTGGGAGCATGGGGACCTTGGGAGAGGGCTGAAGGGGAGGGGAGAGACATGGAGGGGAGCAGAGAAAAATGGAGAGCTCAATAAAATCAATAAAATTAAAAAGAAGTGGTCAGTTCTTTAGGGGAGGCAGCCTCATTTCAAGAGGTCTGCTGACACAGTAGTAGCTGCTACCACTAGGTGGCGCAATACAGACCGTTGTTATTACACAGTAATAGCTGCTACCACTGGGTGGCGCAATACAGACCTTTGTTATTACCTTAGAAAGTCCATGGGAAGCTGCTTGTCTCACGCTGGCTGTTTTTCATCTCCTGAAAGTTGTGGAGGACCAGGGTGGAGCGTCTGGCTCCAGGACAAGCTGTGGGTGGAGCTGTACTATACAAGCATATCAGCAGCGCAGGCCACCAAGTTTGTCCAGCGACAGAAGTTTCAGAAATCTCTCTATGAAGAGGGAGGGTAACAAAGCCTGTGTGTTGAGCGACAGAAGCAGAGGGACCTGGGCCTCTGTCCCTATGAGGCCCTCTTTCTGCTTCCACTCCGGTGTCTTCACAGCGATGCTGTCTCTACTTGTACACAGGTTCCTACGAATGGGGCTTCTGTACCCTGTGTCGCAGAAGTCTCCACAGACTCCTCCTGCCGCAGTACCAACACTTACCAAGTGCTCCGTCATAGCTTGTGGAGTTGCGCAGTTAATAGGGGTCTGGAATCCTGGGAGAAGGGGCAGGGGCAGGAGGCTCAGGTCCCAGAGGGTAACCTCTGTTCTTTTCTTTCTGCTTCCTCCATAGTGTTGGGAATTACTGAGATGGGTCCCGAAGTCTGTGCTTTTCACTCATCCCTTGGCATCTGTAGTAGCCCCCAAGCCCCCTTTCCTTGAAGTTACACCCTTGCGTGTGTGCGGCTTGAGCCGTTTCTGGCGTCCCTACGCTTTCACATCAATTCAGGTGGCAGTTTAGAGCCAATTAAAATTTATAAGCCACAGGTAGTGAGTGAAATCCCAAGGATTAATTTGCTCAGTGGAGTATTAATCGGTGTAATGTCATAGGTGCTTCTTTATTATAGCAAACTGCAAGATGGAGCTGAGGAAGCACACCCCTCCAGTGTCTGGCTGTAAACGCTCTAATTGGTCCCACTGGGCTTCGTGGGGGCGTGGCTTCACCTCCTCCAAGCTCTGGGAAAGGGCAGAGTCAGCAGTTTGTGCCCAGAACCAAGGCCTCCTCCTGGCTCCTCCCTCTTTCTCCCAACCCGCAGAGACTGGCCGGTTTTTCTGTTTAGCCCTTCTCTTCAGGACAACACAAGGGTCAAGTCCAACCAATCCCCAGGACTTGCCTCTGGGGTTTGTAGTTAGAACTCTTCTCAGTTAGGGTCAAGGGATTCTGTATTCAAATTAAATGACGTAATTTTGGTGCACTTCCACCCTCAGCCAGCCAACCAGCCACTGTCCTTGCCTCTTTGACAGCTCAAAGGGCAGAAGTTAGAACTTGCCACTGAGGAAGTTCGAGTCAGGGTTCCCTGTTGGACAGAACAGGATCATCCAATCGGCCTTAGTGCCGGAGACCTTTGCCCTACTTCACTTCCAGAAGAACCTTCTGGAAGGATCTCAGTCTCTGTGGCCTGGAGACTCTCAACTGCAGAAACCCAGATCAAAGCAGTGACCTTGGAACCTGGAGGGCTTAAGAGGTGGGTGTAGAAGATGAGGCTTTTGATGGCTGAGAATTCTAGGTTTGGAGTCAGAACTGGATCCAGTTTTTTTTTTTTTTTTTATGAGCCTTCTTTTTTTTTTTAATTAGTGGAGATCAAAGCGTGTACACTGAGGTGTTGCTTTCAGTATACAAACTGTTAGTGCAGTGTGTGCAGGAAGCCTGCGCCCAGCAGCGCTAGCTTTTAATATCACTGTTAATAGCGATAACAAAATTGTCCTCCAGGGTCTGGAATTCATCCTGCTTTCCTCTCTCTTGGTGACTTCACATGCTAACAACAACGATGGGTCCTGCCTACCTCACCTGTGGGTGTTGACAGTGAGGTGGGATAGTATGTAGGACAGCTTAGAAAAATGGTTAGGTGTAAGGGATGATTTTTACCACTAAGCTGAATTAGTGGACCTCTCACCCTCACAACCTCTCGGAATAGTGTCTTGGTCCATTTTCTGTTGCTATAACAGAACACTCCAGGCTAGGACGTTTGTATAGAAAAGAGAGCTATTTTGGTTTATGGTATGGGAGGCCAGTACTGACATCTGCTCTTGATGAGGGCTGGTTCTAGGAGGAAATAGATGAACAGAGAAGAGGGGAAGGGATTATTAATTTATAATAATAATACTTAAATTATCAATTTATAACAATCCACTCTTTAGGAATCCTTTCTTTGTTAGAATGGAGTCTCAAGGCCCTCACCATCCCGACGATGCACCAGTACCTCTCAGCGCGTTTAACTGGGAACCAAGTCTCTACATGAGAGTCAGAGAAGCGTTATATCCAGATTATAGCAGAAGGTTCGCCTGCTCCCTTCCACTTCAGAGGACTCTGTGACAGTGGGATGAAGTGTAATCTAATTATAAATAGACTGTGGGTGACGTGAGTAGTAAAGACATTTGCTCACCACGCATAATGGTACACACCTGTAAGCCCAGCTACTTGTATTCAAGGCCAGCCTGAGCAAGAGCCTTTGTTATTACATTAAAAAAAGGTTGAGAGTATAGTTAAGAAGGACAGAGTGCTTGCCTAGAAGATGTAGGGCCCCATTAAAGGACTGGGGATCAGATACGCAGGGAAAAGTCTTCAGATAGAGTCAGGTATGTGGGGTGCCCTGCAAGGCGGGTAGAGGGAGTTACATACACCCACGAGGTCTTCACAAATGGCATGGCCTTTCCTGCCTCTCGCTGGACCTTGAAAGGTCAGGGAAGATGTGTAGACGAGAGACTGGACTGAGCCGAGGAAGTCCTCTGGGCAAAGCTGTGCTTGTCTGTCAGTGGGACTTCAGTTGAGCAGGGCCATGTGCTGCTTTCTGGGGGTGGCAGGGAGAGGCAGAGTCACAGTGTGATGGTTAATCTTGACAACTTGACTAGATTCAGAGTGACACACCTCTGGTAAGTCTATAATGGAAGTCCCACCGTGATTGTGCACAGCAGGGCTCCATGGTTGGGGTCCTGAACTGTGGAAGGACAGTGAAGGCTGGGGTCTCTCTTTTTGTGGGAGCTCCTTCTGCTCCTTCAGCCAATAGCCATTAAGATACCAGCCCACTTGGACGTGGTCTCTCATACTATAAATGCAGCTGTAAAGCCTGCACTTCTCTTGCTTCCGGCTCTCACTTTCAACTGCTAGACTCTGTTCCTGTTCCCCGTTTGTGCAGAGGACTGTGATCTAGGACAGTGATCTGTGAGTGTCCCCTAAATAAATAACCCTTTATTATACGTAATTTCGAACTAGTGTGGGATTATTTTGTATTTTCCACCATCATTCCCTAGTCCCTGACTGCTTACCAAGATGACCAGCAACCTCCCACCCAAGCCATCATGCCTTCCTTGTCACAGTGTACTGGATCCTTCTTCTTAAACTGCCTGCCCAGATAAACCATTTCTCTCTTAAGTTGTTTATTGTCAATCATATGAAAACTTGTACACATGCCAAGTGCAATTTGGCCCCCATCAATGGGGCTTCCCTCTCAGTCCCTTCTCTCTACTTTTCTGTGTGTGTGGGGTTACATTATGTTAATTCCTTTCTGCACATGAAGAAACGGGGACTAATTTCTCCTAGGATCTTCCCAAGATCACATTACTGGTGAGCCAAGCTAAGAAGCCAGGTTTATAGGACCCAATGTGCTGGCTATCAACTCTGTGAACAGTGGAAGGACATGGTTTGTTGCTAATTGCCTGTGCAGGGAATGGGTCTTCTCCTCTTAGGACCCGGAGAGCTTTCCTTGCCTTACTCAGCTAGCAGAGCTCAAGGCTGAGGATTTAAGATGAGGGATCAGGGAGGGGAGATAGAGAGTTGTCAGAACTGATAGTTCTTAGAAGCTCTCCTAAGGAGCACTAAGGAGGCTGCTACCTCCTTGTAATAAAAGAGGGAGATGCTTCTAGAACCCTGGGAGATGATGCTCTTCCCCATCTGGTCCCAATACCCTCTTCTCATTACCAATCAGGTCAATCAGGTCAAACAAATGTCTGTACTGATATCCCCTGCCTTTGAGACCGGCTCCCCCCCCCCCCCCCCCCCCCCCCCCCCCCCCCCCCCCCCCCCCCGACTCAAGTCACTTTTGGCTTGGTTCAAATGTTCTTTTTTTCAAATACAGATGTTAGATCAGGCCCAATGGGCCGAATCTCTTTGCTCTTGCCCAGCTGGAATCCCAGGCAGAGAAAAACACAGATTCCTCCCTCTAGAGAGCCTGGGTCAGGACTCTCAGGCATCAATCTTTCAGGGCAACTGATAAAAGAAGGGTAATGTTGGGGAAGGCTAAGAGGAGGTCTCAACCTTTATTTCTCATTGTAGAGGGAAAGACTTTATGGAGTCGGGGCATCAGGTGGCCCATGGCTGGACAATGCTCAGAAATGGGGCTGGTTAAAGGAGACTTGTCCTGCAGGAGTCCCAGGCAGTCAAATCCAGCTATGTTGTGATGTGGTCTCTCTGGCAGTGGTCAATCGGGAAACCTGGACTGCAAGTATAGCCTGGATGGGGACAACCAGGGGATACAGGAGGTTTTGGGATGTTTGCTGAGTCTGGATAAGGCACTTTTGAGTTTGGTGCAGTAAAGTCTAGAGTCATTATTAGCAATCAGGGGAAAAGGGAGGATAAAGGGACAGAAAGAAACCCTGGAGTCATTCTTCAGAGACCTCTGACAGGCCAGATAGTGAGGAACACAGAATTTCAGGAGAAAGGGGGAGGAGGTCAGAAGATGCCTAGGAACAAGGGCCTGCCCATTAAAAAGATGATATTCCCAGATCTCTGATAGGCTGGTCCGAGGGCTTCAGGAAGTGACTGGAGTCACAGTCAAGAGGCAGATTGGCCCAAATATTATTAGCAGTGTGTGGGTGCAGTAGGAGGCAGGCTGCAGAAGTGGGATGGGCTGGAGAGTGGGACCTAGCAATGCCCAGGTACTTTACTGAGTACTCCTCTCAAAGCACAGCAGAGAACTGCTTGGAATTGCTAATCAACCATGAGGTCACTCCTCGCAGGGGGCGTCTTTGTCCACTTGCTGCAACACCTGTGCAGGAGGCAAATGGGCCAGCCACTTGTCTGTGCCCCCAAACAATCATCTAGTTCCCGTTCCCTGGATCTCACCTTTCCAAAGCGACAGTGCTTAGATCTGAACTAATTTGCATGATGGAAAAGTCACGGAGAGAGAATGTAGTGTCAGTGTTAATCATTTTTTTTTAACTTCACATTATGTGATCCGTTAACATTAATATTTAATTTAATGCAGTCAAAAGATTAATGCTAGTGTTTATTCCTAAAAAAAAAGGCAAGGATGCTTCAGGCTGCTTTCAGCTTGGTTGAGCTTTGGGAAAAAAAAAAAAAAAAAGAGACAACAAACCATCCAGCATGGAAGAAATGTAGTCATGCCGTAATAATACAAATATCCGCTCCCTCACCCGCTCTCCCTCCTCAGCTCCTAAAAATAAGCCACGGGGTTCTAATGGGGACACTGATTAAATATTCGGCTCTGTAATTTATGCCCAAGTGAATCCCAACAGGAACCAGAGGCCCTGGAAATCTGTTGTGAAATAATTATCCTGAATGACATTGTGGAGATGGTCTGCAAGGGTGCTGTCAATAATGCATTAGCCCAAATCTGTTTGAAATACGGCAAGGAAATTACACAATCTTCATGGGAACCTGAAAGAATTATCAGTAAACAAATTTAATCAACTTGATGTTATGCATACCACTCAACCTCTTATTATCTGATCATCTGGGTTTAGAACACTCAGGGGAATTGAATGACGTGGGATGTAAGGCTGCAGCGGCCTCTCTGTCTGCCTGTGAGCTCTCGCTCAAGAGCCTCTGTGTGTGTGTGTGTGTGTGTGTGTATGTGTGTGTGTGTGCGCGTGCTTGCGCGTGTGAAATCAGCCTCGGGTCTCTGTGTTTCTCCTTGTTAGCTGAATTTTATTTGCATTTTTCTCTCTGCCTGATGGTTGGCTCTTACCCTCTTCTGGCCTGGCTCTGGGACTCACATGTCTCCTCCTCCTAGCCCCTTGTAATGTTAGAGTCCTGCATTAAAAAGTCAGCCAACTGCTCATGCTTCTTCTGGGTGCCTCTTATTCCTCTTCTGCCTTCAGAGACAGGTGATCAGCTTGCCTGGAAGCTCAGAAGTAAAGAGTTAGAATGCAATGGGCAGTGGTGGCGCACACCTTTAATCCCAACCCTTGGGAGGCAGAGGCAGGCGGATCTCTGTGAGTTCAAGGTTACCCTGGTCTACAGAGCTAGTTCCAGGATAGCTAGGGATACTCAGAAACCTTGTCTCAAAGAACGAGAGAGAGAGAGAGAGAGAGAGAGAGAGAGAGAGAGAGAGAGAGAGACAGAGAGACAGAGAGACAGAGACAGAGAGACAGAGACAGAGAGAGAGACAGAGACAGAGACNGAGAGAGAGAGACAGAGAGACAGAGAGACAGAGACAGAGAGACAGAGACAGAGAGAGAGACAGAGACAGAGACAGAGAGAGAGACAGAGAAAGAGACAGAGAGAGAAAGAGAGAGAGAGATAGAGAGAGAGAGAATATGCAGAGAAAGTGAGTATTGTGACCCCAAGAGACACTTCATGCCACAGATGAAAGAGCTCCATAACTTTGGGTTCTGAGTGAGAGTCTGACACCAATTTGCTGGGTGACCTTGTCACATCTGCACCTTGGTTTTGCCACCTGAAAACCGAGGCCTGGGCTAGAGGGTCTGAGTGACCTTAAGGCATCTTGATAGAAGGTTGTTTGTATCTCATTTGTGTTGCATATTAGTTACAATCCTCATTGCTGGGTCCAAATATCTTACAAGAGGCCACTTACAGGAGGAAGGATACATCTGAATTTAAGGTTTGATGGGATGCCGTCCATCATGATGGGGAAGGTCCAGAGGCAGGAATATGCTAATCTGATTGCATCCATAGCCAGGGAGCAGAGACAGATCAACACTGATTAGGCCTCTTCTTTTCCTTCTTTTTTGACACCTCTGTAAACATCCCCAGACTCACCCAGAGGTATGTCTCCTAGGTGACTCTAACTCCATTCAAGGTGATGATGGAAGATTAGTTGTTACAAATGCATTTCTTTTCAATGTGACTTCCAAATACTTCTCTCTAAGCCACAATATTTCACACCATTGGCCCTAAAGTCTCATGTTCATTTCATAGTGCAAAACGTATTTAGTCCATCTCTAAGGCCCTCTGAAGTCTAAACAGTTCTAATATGGCCCCAAAGTCAAAGTACAAAGTTTGTTCTGAGACCCAAAGTAATCTCTTCACTCTGATGCCCTGTGAAAACCAAAAGCAAACGAACCCATTACCACCACTACCACCACCATCACAACCATCAAAATATGACTTAGACTTCCAATATATAGCAACAGAGTAAACATTCCCACTCCATAAGAAAAGAATGGGATTACAGTCAAGGAAAACCTAGCAGGGCAAACACCAAACAAGGGGGTTCCATGTTTAACATTTGGGGCTCATGCTGGCATCATCTGTACTCCAACATGGTTAAGTGGCTCTGGCTTTCCAGCTCAGTTGTCTGTAGCATCTGTGCCTTCTTTCTGGGCTGGTTTCATTCAATGCCCTTAGATTTCCTTGATGAACACCCCACACATCTGGTATCTCTGATGTTTTTGGGTTTCTACTGCACCTTAGGCTTTTTCTTCACATTTTCTTGGATAGCCCACTTGAGAGCTCCATGTAAGGAATCCGTGCTGCCACACATTGTCTTGCCTCAGCAAGGTTTTTTTTGGAAGTGTTCAACAATTTCCTTAGAATTCAAATATCTCCTCAACAAGGAATTGGGAGGCCCAAGAGACTCAGGAGTAAGCTAAAGATCGTATGTCTGGGAGAACAGCAGCAATCCCCTGTAGTCTCCCTCCCGGTAGGAAGAGACTCTGACCAGCTGAACTCCAGAGAAGAGATTTCCAGACTGTCAAGCTGTGTGCAAGTTGTACAAAGAGCTCCAGGGTTTCAACTTTCATCAGTCATCGTCCCTGTTGGGTTGGGCTTTTCAGTGATGCAGCTGCTTTTGAATCATTTCTGCTCTCACAAGTAACCATCACCTATATTCCTATTAGTAACCCCAACAAAAACTCAATGGTCCATTAAGTTGGAGTTCGATATAAATCATTTCTTTGATGTGTGGTTTTCATAAGTAGATGCTTGTGTTGTGTCTTTGCAGGAGAAATCTATCATTAAACAGGCACCAAGCACTTCGACATTTAAAATTACTGGGTTTGCTCTGTTTACAACCTTACCTTCACTCTCATAGGACTATTGTGTCTTTCCTTGCTGAACTACACATTTCCCACATCTTTCTGCTCAACTTTCTAATATCTCTTACTATAAATCTGGCCAGATGCACTGAGCAATAACCACACGATAACACGAATGCTCTATTGTCTTGAAACTTCCTCCACCCAACAAATTAGTCCTCTACTTTTAAATTTAGTCTAGCTCACATTTTCAGGACACAGACAGACAGAATGCAGTCAGATTACTTTCACAGAATATAATATGAGCAGACTCTAGCTCTGTTCCTAATAGAGTTCTTATTCTTCTCTGAAACTATATGAGCACTGTCTTTATTTTCTATATTTCTGCCAGTATTCTAATCTTCCCCTTTCTTTCTTGGATGGTCCATTTAACTTTGTTTATAGCATTCTATGGACTTCTCTAGTCTACAGCTCTGAACATTTCTATGTTCCTCCTTCAAACCAATTCCAAAGGCATGTAAGTTTGGAAACCACACAGATAGGTGTATTATAGCAACAACTCCACTCATGCTACCAAATTTCTGTACCAATTACTTTTTTTTGTGGCCATGACAAAATTACCTGATAAGAAGGAACTTATAGGATTTATTTTGACTTATAATTTTGACTTATAATTTGAGGGGATAGCACTCATCATTGCAGGGAAGGCATATGAGGCAGCTGGTGACATTGTGTCAATAGTCAGGATGCAGACAGGAGAGACGAATGCTGGTCCTAAACAGGCTTCCTCCTATACCTCCTCTTTTTCTCAGTATGGGTCCTATGTCATGGGATAATGCCATTCAAATTTTAAAGTAAATCTTCCCTTCTTACTCAAACCTCTCTGGAAGTGACCTCACAGACAAGTCCTGAGTTGTATCCCCTACATGATTCTAAATCTAGTCAAATTGATAGTGAAGAATAATCTTTACGCATGGATTGTTCTTCTTATTTCTAGAACCTTACAAGTTCCTCACAGGAAAGGGAACATGTGATGATCACATAGAAAGTTGAAGGTTGAATCAAGACGAGAAGTTTTTGACCACATCTCTTGACTCTTTTCTTCATCATGGCAGGAGAGGGCTTCTTTTATGCTCTTAAAGCCATAGGAAACATTTCTGAATCTTTATTTTGAACTTGGCTTGGTGTCAGGGGTCTTGGGAAGTCCTTCTTGGGTCCATAAATCCCTTTCCTTATATGAAGACAAGGGTTATATAAGGAGACCCTTGCGACAATAGCTTTGACATTGTACACTGTCATCTGGTTCCTAGAACAATCAGTTATAACTTCGTACTTTGAGGAATGGATTTTGGTGTCTATTCCCAGCCTGTAACTCTCCCTTTGATGTCTTGTGAAGTGGTGATACATTCTTAATTAAACACCAGGCCCCAGACTTTAGGGCCTAGAGGAAGGACACACTCCCTGAGTCTTTGTGACTGGCTCTGAGTCTTGCATTGACTTAATTTTAAGGAATTTTGTTTGTTATACTTGGGGTAAGTAAAAGTAATTACTGGTTACTTCTTAAGTACCTACTGTGTGTCTATTTTTATACGTGGCATTGGGTAGGATATCTGTTGAATGTCGTGTACCATGTGCTCTGCACCGAGCTAAGCATAGCATGCATTTCAAAGTACAGTGAATGAGACTTAAATGAGTCACCAGGAAATAAGGGCAAAAACAGGGGAAGGATTCGCCCATGTAACAAAGAACACCCAACTCAAAGGGACTGAATAGACTCATTTGCCTCCTGTCACTGCAGGCCTGGTCTTGGCCTCACATGGTCCCAGTCTAACAAATGGACCTGTCCAATTAGTGCTGCCAGCCCAAGGTGGTTGTTGAACATTTATATATGGCTAGTCTATTTTGATATGTGGTGTAAATATGAGATAAACACTAGATACAGAGATTTAGTACAATTAAAGAATGTTGAATCTTTTATTCATAATATTTTGTCACTTTTATTTTATATATATTGAATTAAGTAAAACATAGTACTAGAATTAGTTTTATCCCTTTAAAACTTTTGTTTCATGTGACTACTAAAAATTAAAATTTGCATATATGTTGTATGCTGTTTCTTTTTTTTTTTTTTTTTTTTTTTCGGAGTCAAAGCACTTTATTCAGAGGCTTGGGGAG
>NW_026068191.1:0-2466 GCF_014885135.2 Alexandromys fortis
ACCATGAAAGCCAGAAGGTCCTGGATAGATGTACTGCAGAAACTAAGAGACCATGGATGCAAGCCCAGACTACTATACCCCGCCAAGCTTTTGTTCACTATAGATGGAGAAAACAAAATTTTCCAGGATAAAAACAAATTTAAACAATACGTAGCCACAAATCCAGCCTTACAGAAATTAAAAGAAGGCAAATCACAATGCTAAGAACCCAACGACACCCACAATAATTCAGACATCTAGCGACCCTTCATCAGCACAAAGAAGGGAAACACACAAACTCTACTACCAAAAAAATGAATAAATAACCAGAGTTAACGACCACTGGTCAGTAATATCACTTAATATCTTTTTATTTATTAAAGATTTCTGCCTCCTCCCTGCCACCACCTTTCATTTTCCTCTCTTTCCCCCAATCAAGTCCCCCTCCCTCATCAGCCCAAAGAGCAATCAGGGTTCCCTCCTTGTGGGAAGTCCAAGGACCACCCACCTCCATCCATGTCTAGTAAGGTGAGCATCCAAACTGCCTATGCTCGAGCAAAGCCAGTATGTGCAGTAGGATCAAAAACCCATTGCCATTGTTCTTGAGTTCTCAGTAGTCCTCATTGTTCGCTATCTTCAGCGAGTCCAGTTTTATCCATGCTTTTTCAGACCCAGGCCAGCTGGCCTTGGTGAGTTCCCAATAGAACATCCCAATTGTCGCAAATATCACTTAATATCAATGGACTCAATTCACTTATAAAAAGGCACAGGCTAAGAGATTGGATATGAAAACAGGATCCAACTTTCTGATGTTTACAAGAAACACACCTCAACCACGAAGACAGACATCTACTCAGAGTAATGGGTTGGGACAAGGTTTATCAAGCAAATGGACCTGAGAAACAAGCAGGTGTGGCCATACTAATTTCTAACAAAGTTGACTTCAAACTAAAATCAATCAGAAGAGATGGAGAGGGAGATTTTCTATTCATAATGGGAACAATTCATCAGGATGAAGTCTCAATCTTGAATATCTATGCCCCTAATATAAAAGCACCCACGTATGTAAAAGAAACACTACTAGAACTCAAGGCAGACATCAAACCGCACACACTAATAGTAGGAGGCTTCAACATCCCTCTCTCATCAATGGACAAGTTAATAAGACAGAAACCTAACAGAGAAATAAGAGAGTTAATGGAGGTGATGAATCAAATGGACTTAACAAACATCTATAGAACATTCCACCCAAATAGGAAAGAATATACCTTCTTCTCTGCAGCTCATGGAACCTTCTTGAAAATTGGCCACATACTTGGTAACAAAGCAAACCTGCACAGATACAAAAAAATATTAGTAACCACCTGTGTCTTATCAGATCACCATGGAATAAAGTTAGAATTTAACAATAATTCTACCCCCTGAAAGCCTACAAACTCATGGAAACTGAACAGTCAACTACTGAACCACACCTGGATCAAGGAAGAAATAAAGAAAGAAATTAAAGTCTTCCTTGAATTCAATGAAAATAAAGAGACAACATACTCAAACCTATGGGACACTATGAAAACAGTACTAAGAGGAAAGTTCATAGCTCTAAGTAACCACATTTAAAGAAAACAGAGATTTAAAGATCTTTCACTTCCTTGGTTAGAGTTACTTACCCCAAGATATTTTATATTTGTCGCTATCATGAAAGGTGATGCTTCTCTGATTTCCCTCTCTGCTTCTTCCCAAAAAGATGAACATGGAATGTACTCACTCATAATTGGTTTCTAGCCATAAATAAAGGACATTGAACTTATATTTCATGATCCTAGAGAAGCTAAATAAGAAGGTGAACCCAAAGGAAAACATATAGTTATCCTCCTGGATATTAGAAGTAGACAAGATTGCCAGGAAAAATTGGAAACTTGGGAGTGGGGGTGTGGTGGGGGTAAGGGAAGATGGGGAGTAAAAAGTAAGAAGGGGAGGATGGGTAGAGCATGAGGGAATGGGATGGTTGGGATGGAGGAAGTGTGGATATGGGAGCAGGGAAGTATATATCTTAATTAAGGGAGCCGTTTTGGGGTTGGCAAGAGACTTGATTCTAGAGGGGTTTCCAAGTTTCCAGGGAGATGTCCCCAGCTAGCTCCTTGGACAGCTGAGGAGAGGGAGCCTGAAATGGCCCAATTCTATAGCCATACTGATGAATATCTTGCATATCACCACAGAACCTTCATCTGGCGATGAATGGAGATAGAGACAGAGACCCACACTGGAGCACTGGACTGAGCTCCCAAGGTCCCAATGAGGAGCAGATGGAGGGAGAACACGAGCAAGGATGTCAGGATCACGGGGGGTGCACCCACCCACGGAGACAGTGGGGCTGATCTATTGGGAGCTCACCAAGGCCAGCTGGACTGTGACTGAAAAAGCATGGGATAAAACCGGACTCTCTGATCATGGCGAACAATGAGGACTGATGAGAAGCCAAGGTCAATGGCA
>NW_026068191.1:4699-7846 GCF_014885135.2 Alexandromys fortis
TGACTGAAAACTGAGAATAATAAATTGACATTTAAAAGGACCTATAAATTGCTTAGAAAATCTTAAATCACGTAAAGCAGAATTTAGCTAAAGGAGTGTTCCCAGTTGTTTTATCAGGAAGACTACAAGTTGGCCAGTGAGACAGCATAATCTTGATGAACAGCTGCCTGATCAAAGTAATTCTGGTCTGTCTCCAGATTACTGTGATAAAAATATACATTGAAAATCTCCCCTTTTGTTCAAACAACCAAATTTGGAGTTTATATTTCTGTAGAACATGGTTAACTACTCAGAATAAAACTGGACTATGAAACAATACAAGCAAACAAGGATTTGTGACCCTGGCTGGCTCTCATTGTTCATGAGCCAGAACCAGGCATGCAAAATAACTTAAAAATATTCCCTGATTATCCTCTAAGTAGTTGCGTGATTTCTAAGTGAGCAGACTATGTCACATAATTACTTCAGTCATCTAATAGCTCATCTCTATTCCTCTATCCATATCAATAGCTATTTTACCTTATAAAAATATGGTAACTGCCAGACTTGCAACAATATTGTCTGTGTCTTATAATATTCATCAGTTAATTGTTCCTATTAAAACAATCAGTATAACCTGAATGCTATTACTCCTTTATTGTATTACTGTATAAACTATTGGCTTCATGATATTATCACATATAAATAGCATCCACTTTGCATGCTGATTTTCACTCTCTTCCCATAAAAAACATCCTCTTAATATGTGCTCTCAAAAATGGTGAAATTTACCTAGTTACAATTCTTCTAATATAATGCAATATGAGATGCACTCACATGTAGAATATATTTTCATTTGTCTACTTGGGGAAAGACAGTGGCCTCTGCTGGGAACCAGTGAATCAAGAGAAAATTTATGATATTTTCCATAGCCACATGCTCATATAAACCACAGGATAACAACTCATCTCCATTTGAAAAATAATAAAATTTGCCTTATATTTATTTGCTCAAATTTAAAATCCTATGAATACAGAAAATTATGTGAAAATATAAACTGGCCTTCACACAACACACAAAATTGACATTTCTATTTGTTTCAATGCCTTATACATTCTTTTATCTTCAGATGAGAATATGCTCAACAATTTTTGTATAACCCAATAGTACACCTCCTAAATACCATTAGATGGCCCAACAAGTCCATGGAATCATGTTGTTTGGCAGGGAATCAAACAACAAAAAATTTATCTTGGGTCAATTCTAGGGCACTTTCCTGAATTGAATGAAAATGTAAAGAGAACCAAATATACGGAAATCAGTGTTTTGAGATGAAAGACTTAACATATAAAATATGTGTCATTCATTTCATGTCTGTGGTAATGACTCTGTAGACCCTAGAAGCCAAAAAGTGAAGGTTGGAAGTAGTCAGTTATATCAATATACAAAAAAATATTGTGGTAAGGAGGAAAGCACACAGAAAAAATACTAACGCTTGGTCATATTATAGTTAATATGTTTCAGAATTACTTATAACATGTTCTAATTCACATAAATACATAGCAGAAACAAAATAATTCAAAATAAATGGTCATTCTTTGATTGTGAAGTGTCTTGGTTTGTTTTACTTATTTTGATTACTTTTGTATTCCAAATTATAATATATAACATTTTTCCTTACAATTAACCTCTTCAAACCCCTAAATGACTCTTCCCACTCCACATTCATACCTTCTATCACCACTCATTGTTATGCATATATGTATATTTTTATGAATTACTAATTATGAAGTTTTAAGAAGATATCCAGAGGTCTTCACAGCATGTATCTTTTTAAGCTCTCATATTTCAAACTAGAAATTATATAGGGATTTGACCTCATTTCCTCATTAAAAGCATAGTGGCTGAGCCTCAGGATGATGGAAGATGCTCACAACAAGAAAAATATTCAGAAAAAATGGAACACAAACTTGATAGGCCTGAAACCCCAGCAATTCAGAGGGTGAGGCCAAATATGGACCAAAGGAAATAGAAAAGCCTGAGTTGAATTATTGTTTTGATTATTTGGGACTGTTCCAAATGCAACTTAAATAAACTACCTGCAAGTCACACAACAGAAGTGAACATTCCACTATAACAGATCTGAAAACCATGAGGGAAAGAAGACACGGGCCTTTTATTTTAGAATTAAGCATTACTAAATGATTTTTCACTGAAAATATCATTTTCTGCTTTAATCAGGCAAAGTAACTAACAGAAGACTTCACTCATTTCTACCTGATCACCTAGTACATTACACAGGAATGCTGTCATTGTCTTTCGCCTTCTATAGAAAGGTAACTATGCAGGTGCTTATAATTTTGGAATTTGAAAGAACTATTCTGAGGAAGTAAGATACATAAAATATAGATATCGGTTCTTCCAACCAGGAAAGGCCTTAACAGTCACACACATAGTAGCTTAGTTCAAAAGTATAGCTACTAACACCCTCATCAGCATATCTGCAGTACTTATGTTGCTTATGAAACAACTTAGTTCAACATATTTCATGTTTTTGTTGGTTGTAGAAGTATAGGGAAGAGACATGGGATAGTTCAATGATAATTTGAGGATTCCCATCACAACTAAGAACATAAAAATTCCAGGAGAGAAGCTCAAAATTTGTATTACAGTTATTATACCATTATGCTTCCCAAATTATCATGGTTCACATTTTTAGGAAGAAGAATTAATTCCTGTAATTTCTTCTTCATCCTCAATTCCCTCAGAACTTACATGTCTAAACTGTGGGTCTGTGTGAACATGATGAAGGGCTGTGGATATGACAAACCTCCCCTTGCTTGTTGGCTGTGAATGCTCAAATTCACTCTTGAATCCTGAAGTGAATATAAGAACTTCTTGATGAAGAACACTCTAGGAAGAGCAAGCAGGGCTATGTAGTCCTGGTTTACAGTGATCAAGCTGATGACCTGGAGGGACAGGCTAACTAATTATTCTTATATAATCTTAGAAACTCAATGCACAGAGCTGGTGATTACTCACACTGGTACATAATATTGCATTCTCTAAGGAATTCCTGGTATTAATGTAGAAGACAGAAGATGATGAATGTTCTCAAGAGGTTAGCTATGCAGTTTTTGTTGACACCCTACAATTTTCTTTTTTTTT
>NW_026068191.1:8345-12669 GCF_014885135.2 Alexandromys fortis
AATTTTTGCCTGGCAATCTTGTCTACATCCCATATCCAGGCGAATGACTATATGTTTTTCTTTGGGTTCACCTTCTTATTTAGCTTCTCTAGGATCACAAATTATATGCTCAATGTCCTTTATTTATGGCTAGAAACCAATTATGAGTGAGTACATCCCATGTTCATCTTTTGGGGTCTGGGATACCTCACTCAGGATAGTGTTTTCTATTTCCATCCATTTGCATGCAAAATTTGAGAAGTCATTGTTTTTTACCGCTGAGTAGTACTCTAATATTCCACACTTTCTTCATCCATTCTTCCATTGAAGGGCATCTAGGTTGTTTCCAGGTTCTGGCTATTACAAATAGTGCTGCTATGAACATAGTTGAACAAATGCTTTTGTCATATGATAGGGCATCTCTTGGGTATATTCCCAAGAGTGGTATTACTGGATCTTGGGATAGGTTGATCCCAAATTTCCTGAGAAATTGCCACACTGATTTCCAAAGTGGTTGCACAAGTTTGCATTCCCACCAGAAATGAATGAATGTGCCCCTTACTCCACAACCTTTCCAGCAAAGGCTATCATTGGTGTTTTTGATTTTAGCCATTCTGACAGGTGTAAGATGGCATCTCAAAGTTGTTTTAATTTGCATTTCCCTGATCACCAAGGAGGATGAGCATGACCTTAAGGTCATGTCTTTTGGCCATTTGAATTTCTGACACCCTACAATTTTCATTTCCAGTTTTATTTCATTTTCTGGTGACAATTATTTTTTGTTATTATTAAATACTATTGAATGCTGTCTGCTATGTCTGCAGAAAACTGTTTCTTTCCTTTGTGGCAATCCAAAGGCCAGAAATTCATCATGTCTTTTCTTGAGATTCATGCCAGAGAGATCTTTGACTCTCAGGGAATACCAGTGTTGAAGTTGATCTCTGCCTCTCTCATAGTCTCTTCCAGCTGTTGTGCCCAGCAGTGTCTCCACTGACATCTACAAGGCACTAGAATTCTGTGACAATGATAAGAAATGCTACTAGGAAAGGTGTCCCAAAGGCTGTTGAGCACATCAATGAAACTATTGCACCTGCTCTAGGTAACAAGAAATTGAATGTTGGGAAGAGAAGACAGACAAACTGAAAATCAAGATAGATAACACTGAAAATGCATCTAAATTTGGTTCAAATGTCACACCAGAAGTGCCCCTACTGTCTGAAAAGTTGGGACCATGGAAACAGAGTGTCTCTGTACCCTCACAACTCTGACTTGGCTGGCAACCCTGAAGTCATTCTGTGGATCCCAGCTTTCAATGTGATACATGGTGGTTCTCATGCTGGCAAGAAGCTGGCCTTGCAAGAGTTCGTAATCCTGTCTGTGGGTGCCACACTTTCTGGAAAGCCATGTACATTACTGTTACAAGGAGCCTCCCTTGTCTGTTTTGGCCGCCCAGCTAGATTACACCCGAAATAACCACACAGAAACTGTATTAATTAAAACACTGCTTGGCCCATTAGCTCTAGTTTCTAATTGGCTAATTCTTACACCTTAATTTAAGCCATTTGTATTAATCTGTGTATTGCCACGTGACTGTGGCTTACTGGAGATTCTAACCTGTGTCCATCTCAGGCAGAAGATCCATGGCTTCTCCCACTCTGCCCCTCTTCCCAGCATTCAGTTTTGTCTTCTCTGCCTACCTAAAATCTGCCCTATCAGGCCCAAAGCAGTATCTTTACTCATTAACCAATGAAAGCAACACATGAACAGAAGAACCTCCTACACCACATTACAGCAGGGATTTATCACTACCTGAAGAATATCGTCAGTAAGAAATGCAGGAAGGATGCCACTAGTGTGGGTGTTGAGAACAGGTTTGTGCCTAACACCATAAAAAATAAAGAAGCTCCAGAGCTACTGAAGTATGCAATTCAAAAGACTGACTACACTGACCAGGGTGTCGTTGGCATGGACATGGATGCCTCTGAGTTCTTCAGGTCTGGCAAGTATGACCTGGACTTCAAGTCTCCTATGACTCCAACAATGAATCATGCCCAACCATATTTCTGACCTGTATAATTCCTTCATTTAGAGTATCCAGTGGAGTCCATTGAAGACTCCTTTGACCAGGATGACTAGGAAGTTCTGCAGAAGTGCACAGCTAGGGTAGGCATCCAGGTGGTTAGGGGTGATCTCATGGTAACCAACCGTAAATGGATTGTAAAGGTTGTGGCAGAGAGGGAATACAGCTACTTCCTGCTCAAAGTAAACCATAAAAGGAGTGCAAGCTGGCCCAGTCCAATAGTTGGGTGTCATGGAATCCCATTACTCTGGGTACATTGAGGATACTGTCATTGCTGACCTGGTGGTGGGGTTCTGCACTGAGAAAATCAAGACTGGCGCTTCCTGCTAATCCGAGCACCTGGGCAAGTGTAACCAGGTCCTTAGAATCTAGGAAGAGCTATGCAGGATATCTAGTTTGCTGGAAAGCCCTTCAAGAAACTCTTGACCACATAAAGTGTGGGTGGAGATCTTTGGAACCACCAGCTAACTTGGATCTGTCCCTTATATCGTGGAGACAATGTTTGGCTGGTCCTTTGCATGCCCATCCCCTGAAACAACTTCATTAGATGTTCAAAGCCACACACAACCACCAAAAGTCCTGCTGGAAACCACATCATTGTAATCATGTCATTGGTCCAAATTACTGTTTCCCTCACTTTATATACCAACTACTGTTTGGGGCCCTCATAACCCCAGTGAAGCCTGCTGTGTGGACAGAATCCAGAGCCCCTGTTTCAGTGATTCTACATACAAGTAAAAACTTCTCTAACTCCAAAATAAATTAATCAATTAATGAATAAATTTTAATTTTTTAATTTATTAGATTTAAAAAAAATACCTGCCCAAATTCCCAATCCTTCCCCTCCTCCCATTCCCTCCACACACCCTTCTATCACACCCCCATATAATCATAAGAGAAGATAAGGCACTTTGCTTTGTAGAAGGTTCAAGGCCCTCCCTACTACATCTAGGCTGAGCAAGGTATACATTCATGGGAATAGGATCGCAAAAAGCCAGTAAATGCAGTATAGATGAATACCAGTGCCACTGCCAATGGCCCCTCAGTCTGCCCTGTACGTGGCGTAATAACCAGGCTAGCTTAATATGAAACAGCAAATTTTAATGAAGGGATAGCTTACAACACCAGGGATCCAGCGATGGGCAAGAAATACAAAAAAGGACCAGCAGGGCTCATGCCCACCAGATTTATATGTAAACATTAGCCCGAGGCAAACATGCCCCCCATTGGGCTGGCCTTCCTCTACATCTCCCCCTTTTGTCTAAATAAGACAGAACTAAACCAAATACAATTATATGCAATAGTAATAAATATTAACAATATTGAGCAAGAAACATAAAACAAAAGTTTTGCTAAACATTCTATCTCAAGGAGTCTAAATAATGTAGAGAGTAACTACAATTATCTAATCTTTAACTCCGTCAAAGATCTGGGAAGGGAATTAATATTACTTAACAAACGAAAGATATCCAAAATGTGCAACAAATAACAGAGACAACTGACTACCTGGGCAATAGCCCAAAGTCTCGTTTGCAATGTTGAGTCAACCAACTTTGGCTAAGGCTTAACATAACTGACATACCATTATTAAAGGCAAGGAACTTTCTTAGAACTATCCTACCCTGTCTTGGCAAGATAAGTTTCATATCTTTGTCAGTAGTTGAGGTATGGGCTTTTCTTAACCCAAAGGCCAGTTCTGCCAAGAAGACACGCTCCCAGTGGAGTGTCTTTGGTGCTCAACATTTTCTTGGGAGTAGAGTGGTGTTGCCAGGAGTGATTGTGTCTCGTTGGCACAGAATTCTAGGTTAGATTAAAGGCCATTTTCTACAGCTCTTCGAAGAAGCTGAAGATTATACTATCTATACTAAATATAATCTCTATGTATGATGGAGGAAGGTCATTGAGCAATAAAGAAACTGCTTGGCTGGCCCTGATAGGTTAAAGCATAGGTGGGAGGGTAAACAGAATAGGATGCTGGGCAGAAGAGGAAGTGAGGTCAGACTCTGCTCTGCTCCCAGAGAGACCTGACAACTCTGCTCTCTGGAGCAGAGACACCATGCTCAGCTCTCCTGGGTAGACTCGACAGCTCTGCTCTTTGGAGCAGAGACGCCATGCTCCGCTCTCCCAGGCAGCTCCGACCCAGGATGGACGTAGGCTAGAATCTTCCCGGTAAGCGCACCTTGGGGTGCTTACACACATTATTAGAAATGGGCTAGTCCAGGTGCGAGAATTAGCCTAGAAGAGGCTAGATAGAAAATGGCCAAG
>NW_026068191.1:14231-18258 GCF_014885135.2 Alexandromys fortis
GAGTTTGATAGCCATTTGGGCAAGAAACTGCTCTTGCCTGGAATGTTGCGTAAACTGGACACAAAGATCCCGCAGAGAGAGGACTGCTGAACTTCCCTAAAGGTGAGATGGTCTTTTGGGGTTACTGCTTCATAAAAGAATTCACGAGACATTCTGCAGGACACAGCAAAAAGTGACTGAACTGCCTTTGGGATTTCCTGCTTCATGGAAATGTCTGCTGAATACTATGGCCTGTAGGCTGAAGATGGATGCCCCAATGGTACAGAGGAACTTTGGGTGACTGTCCAGGCAACAAGATGTCTCTGTCATTTCTAGAGTTTTGGACTTCTTGTTTGCTTAGGTAATATTATATCCTTTTGGAGTCTTTGATGGAGTTGAAGAATGGTTAGTTATAGTTATAGTTTTCCTTAGTTATGATAAAAGATAAAATAGATATAAATATTGTAACTATAATTCTTGCTTTATAACTGTTTTGTTATATGTAATTTTACTATGTTAAAGTTAAAGCCTTTCTTTTTGTTTAAACAGAAAAAGGGGAAATGATGGAGGTGGATCTTGTATTTATCTGTTGCTTTCATTGGTTAATTAATAAAGAAAACTGCTTGGCCCTGATAGGACAGAAAATTAGGTAGGCAGAGTAGACAGAACAGAATGCTGGGAGAAAGAAGCCGAGTCAGGGAGTCGCCATGATTCTCCCACCAGACACAGATGCAGGTTAAGATCTTCCCTGGTAAGCCACCTAGTGGGCTACACAGATTATTAGAAATGGGTCAGATCAATATGTAAGAACTAGCCAATAAGAGGCTGGAACTAATGGGCCAGGCAATGTTTAAAAAAAATACAGTATCTGTGTAGTTATTTCGGGTAAAGCTAGCCAGGTGGTGGGAAGCAGCCCCGCAGCTCTTCAACACTGCCCCAACCATGCAACTATCAACCACATTCAAAAGAACTAGTTTAGGCCTATGCTGAGTTTTTCCCAGTCCAGCTGGTGTTGGTGAGCTTCCATTAGCTCAGGTAGATTGTTTCAGGGGATGAACCCTTCATGGTCTTGACTTCTTTGCTCATATTCCCATTCCTTCCACTCTTCAACTAGACCTTGGGAGCTCAGTCCATTGATCTGATATGGGTCTCTGCCTCTGTTTCCATCTGTTGTTGGACAAAAGTTATATGGTGATATTTAAGATAAACATCAGACTAACTACAGGGCAAGTAAAGATCAGGCCCTCTCTCCTCTATTGCTTAGGGTTTGGGACAGGGTCATCCTTGTGAATTCCTGGAAATTTCTCTAGATCCAGGATTCTGCTAACTCTATAATGACTCCCTCAATCAAGATACCTCTTTCCTTACTCTCATCTCTGCCTCGACCATCCCATTCCCTCAAGTTCTCCTCTACCCTCCCCTCTCCCATTCTTTTCTCCTCCTACCCTCCCCTATACCTCCACCCCATTCTCCCAACACTGCCAGTCAATCCTGTCCATTTCCAGTTTCCAGGTGGGTCTATATATTTTTTTCTTTGGGTTCACCTTATTACTTAGCTTCTCTAGGATCATGAATTCTAGGCTCAATGTCCTTTATTTATGGCTAGAATCCACTAATGAGTGAGTATATACCATATACATCTTTTTGGGTCTGGGTTACCTCACTCAGGATGGTGTTTTCTAATTCCATCCATTTGCATGCAAAATTCAAGATGTTATTGCTTTATACTGCTGAGTAACTGTGTTGGCTTTTGATAGGGCAGCCCTTAGACGGGTGTGATAAACAGAACAGAATTCTGGAAGGAAGAAGGCAGTGTGGCAGATACCATGGCTCTCCTCTCTGAGACAGAAGCTAGTTAGACTCATGTCAGTAAGCCACAGTCAAGTGACAATACAGATTATTAGAAATGGGTTAGATCAATATGTGAGAGTTAGCCAATAAGGGGCTAAAGATAATGGGCCAGGCAGAAATCTAATACGGATGTCTGTGTGATTATTTCAGGCATAAGCTAGCCAGGCAGCTGGGAGCTGGGTGGCAGGAAGTGGCCCACCACTCCTTTTACAACAGAGTGGTTTAAACAAAAAAAGGGGAAATGGTATAGGAGGGTCTTCTGTCTAGGTGTTACTTTTATTGGTTAAATAAAGAGACTGCCTTGGCCTAGTTGATAGGTCAAACTCAGGTAGGCAGGGAAGACAGAACAGAATTCTGGGAGGAAGAAGGCAGTGTGGTAGATGCCATGGCTCTCTTCTCTGAGATGGATGCTGGTTAGACTCATGCTGGTAAGCCACAGTCAAGTGGAGATACACATTAATGGAGATGGGTTAAATGAATATGTAAGAGTTAGCCAATAAGAGGCTGGAGACAATGGGCCAGGCAGTGTTTAAATGAATATGTGTTGTTATTTTGGGGCATAATCTAGCCAGATGGCAGGACACAGCCTGCCACTCTTCACTACATATCACCATTCCAAACTGTAGGGAAGCTTCCATAGTGAGGAAAAACTGGAGCAAAGCAAGACCCAAAGCCAGCTAAGCAATCTCCAAATTTTGCATTTCCATGTCTGATGTCAAATGCTCTTCAGATCTCCAGCTCCATTCCAGTTTGACTGCAACATAATTCTGTCTCTTGGGCTGGTAGCAACTCTCCTTTGCATGTATCCCACAACTCTGGAATCTCTGCCAACTTCACAGCTTCACAAAATGCCTCTATGCTAAATCTCCATCCAGTGACACATGCCTGGCCTCAGAAACTATTTTTATGTACAGAGAGAAATTCCATAATCCACTTTTTCTATTCTTAATTCAAAAGGAAGAACCATGTGGCCAAAACTGTCAAGTTCTGCTGCTTACTGGGGCTGGAACATGGTCCCCCTTCTTTAATTAAATCTTGACCAGCTTCCTAACTCTCATTGCCTAAGCTTGGCTGCCCTGGAACTTCCTCAGTAGACTAGACTCCCCTCAAACTCAGAGATCCACAAACCTCTGTTTTCTGAGTGCTAGGATTAAAGATGTGTAACATCACACTAAGCCCCAAAAGTTTCTTTAATAACTTTTCCCAATTTGGAAACTTAGTTGGGTAGGCTCTTCCCTGAGGTCACCACTCCTCTTATTCATTTCTTAATCTGTTTAGCTCCTTGAACATAGGATGTAGTTCCAGTCCACCTCCTGGTGTTCTTTTTCTCCACAAAATGTACTTCTGTACTTTACCACACTCAGTTTGGTACTTTTCATTTAAAACTCTTCATTAGAAGCACCACTAATATTCATATAACAGAGTATATACTAAGCTGTTTTGAAATTTCATCTGCCAATGAGATTAATCCAATGTTCTTCACTTTAGCCTCAGGTAGACTTTTCATCCACTTCACCAAAACATCACAAGAGTGATCTATAGGCTGTATACTGAAAATCTTCTCTGAAACCTCTTGAGTGAGCCCCTGAGAATTTAAATATCTAATGGCACCTCTTACTTTCACCTTCCTACTAGTATAGCCCATTAAACAGTGCTTAAAGCATTCTACTGTTTCGAAACCCAAAGTACCAAAGCCCAAACAAACACATGATCCAGCATATCATACCAGTCCCTGGCAAAAATTTCTGCCATGGTTAAGGTTTTACATTGCTGTGAAAAGATGCCATGACCACAACAATTCTTACAAAGAAAACTTTTAATTGGGGTGACTTGCTTGCAGTTTTAGAGGTTCAGTCCATTATCATCATGACAGGGAGTATAGCGGTATGCAGGCAAATGGGTTGCTAGAGCTGAGGGTGTTACATCTTGTAGGCAACAGGAAGTCAACTGGCTGTCACACTGTGGGGGGGGATGGCTTAAGCAAGAGAGACATCAAAGGCCACTGCCACAGTGACATACTTCCTCCAACAAAACCACACCTTCATGGGAATTGCATTGAATCTATAAATTGCCTTTGGTAGAATTGCCATTTTTACTATGTTGATCCTCCCAATCCAAGAGCAAGGGAGGTCCTTCCATTTTCTGGTATCCTCATCAATTTCTTTCTTCAATGCTTTAAAGTTCTTGTCAAATAGAT
>NW_026068191.1:22405-24166 GCF_014885135.2 Alexandromys fortis
TAAACATAGACAAGAATTATGGGTTAATGTAAGTTGTAAGAGCTAGTTAATAATAAGCAATAATAAGCCTGAGCTAATAGGGCAAATAGTTTATAATTAAAAAAAAAAAAGAAAATAACCCAAACAGAGTACCCATACTGAATCTGATTATGGTATTGGTAACAGTATCAAAGTAGGCAAGTTTAAGTACTTCAGAAGGGTCACAGAAAAAGTTAGAAATTTCAATAAAATTCTCACAGTTAGAAAAACTTAATATTATCAAATGGTGCAACAGTAATTCCACAAGGCTAAAGAGAAAAGACCCTAGAAGTAAAACACCACAGTGACTGGGATTCATAATGACCTGGTAATGCAGAGGGTGGCAGATGGCTACAAATCGGTCATATGACATCACGGTCAGAAGCATGTTATCCACACATGCAAAAATTTTAAACAGTGACATCTGTGTCAGGCAGCCCACATAGGAGATGACTCAGCAGTGAGTTTGGATGTCCATAATCACCCTTGGAACAGTGGTGGAGATGAAACCAATATCAACTGTGGACAGGTTGCAGAAGAAGAAGTACATGGGTGTGTGGAGATGGGAGTCAGAGCTTACTGTCAGGATGATGAGCAGGTTTCCACACAGGGCCAAGAGGTCCATGGACAAGAAGAGGCCAAAGAGAACAGGCTGTAGGTCTGGATCCTCTGAGAGTTGAATGAAATGGAATTCTAGTACTGATGTTGAGTTTTGCATATTTTTATTTATAGAACATCTTTGGGAGGAAAACAAAATCATTGTTAACAATGGCACAAGCATGCATAAAGACCTTCTTTCTGATCTGAGTCAAGTAACTACAAGTATTGATTATTTTCTCAGGTCTATTGTGACATCATCAATAATTACTCAGTTGGGCAATTGCCATATTCTAAATAGAGTTTTCTTCTTAGCTCATGTGTTTCCTTTTATGAAAGCCATGCTGAATACAATAGTCTGGATTATGTGAATTACTGTAAACAACGGGCACATTAGTCACAGTAAAATAAAGTAAAATAAAGCAAACACCTTTAAAACAAAATGATATTTTGTAGAACCCTCACTTTAGGGAAATTGACAATCAAATAAAATAAAAACTTTAAGCACTTAAATATGCTTCTTCTTATTGCAGTAACATGGGGCAAGTTTATTTTTCTTAGAATATATCTAACAGTGTGAAGTCCTAGTCTCTAAATAAAAATTTAAAATTCCTACTCTGAAAAATACTTTAAGTTTCCAATTCTTAGTAGTTCTGCAAGATTGCATTGCCTACCACCCACTGAAATAATGGGACTAATCTAATGGGAGTTTACCAAGGCCAGCTGGACTGGGACTGATGGAGCATGTGATCAAACAGGACTCTCTGAATGTCGCTGACAATGGGGACTGATGAGAAGCCAAGGACAATGGCACTGGGTTTTGATCCTACTGCATGTACTGGCTTCGTGGGAGCCTAGTCTGTTTGGATGCTCACCTTCCTAGACCTGGATAGAGGGAGGACCTTGGACTTCCCACAGGGCAGGGAACCCTGACTGCTCTTAGGACTGGGGAGGAAGGGGGAGAAGGAGTGGGTGATAGGAGAGAAATGGGAGGAGAGGAGGAGGTGGAAATTTTTAATAAATAAATAAAAAACTGGAAAAAATTGCATTGTCTGGTTCATCCATATAAATGGCAGACAGGAATCCAGGGGGCAGATGTTCCCAGTGATATTTATATATAAATATCTATAAGAATGAATAATAAAA
>NW_026068191.1:26037-28707 GCF_014885135.2 Alexandromys fortis
TAAACATAGACAAGAATTATGGGTTAATGTAAGTTGTAAGAGCTAGTTAATAATAAGCAATAATAAGCCTGAGCTAATAGGGCAAATAGTTTATAATTAAAAAAAAAAAAGAAAATAACCCAAACAGAGTACCCATACTGAATCTGATTATGGTATTGGTAACAGTATCAAAGTAGGCAAGTTTAAGTACTTCAGAAGGGTCACAGAAAAAGTTAGAAATTTCAATAAAATTCTCACAGTTGGAAAAACTTAATATTATCAAATGGTGCAACAGTAATTCCACAAGGCTAAAGAGAAAAGACCCTAGAAGTAAAACACCACAGTGACTGGGATTCATAATGACCTGGTAATGCAGAGGGTGGCAGATGGCTACAAATCGGTCATATGACATCACGGTCAGAAGCATGTTATCCACACATGCAAAAATTTTAAACAGTGACATCTGTGTCAGGCAGCCCACATAGGAGATGACTCAGCAGTGAGTTTGGATGTCCATAATCACCCTTGGAACAGTGGTGGAGATGAAACCAATATCAACTGTGGACAGGTTGCAGAAGAAGAAGTACATGGGTGTGTGGAGATGGGAGTCAGAGCTTACTGTCAGGATGATGAGCAGGTTTCCACACAGGGCCAAGAGGTCCATGGACAAGAAGAGGCCAAAGAGAACAGGCTGTAGGTCTGGATCCTCTGAGAGTTGAATGAAATGGAATTCTAGTACTGATGTTGAGTTTTGCATATTTTTATTTATAGAACATCTTTGGGAGGAAAACAAAATCATTGTTAACAATGGCACAAGCATGCATAAAGACCTTCTTTCTGATCTGAGTCAAGTAACTACAAGTATTGATTATTTTCTCAGGTCTATTGTGACATCATCAATAATTACTCAGTTGGGCAATTGCCATATTCTAAATAGAGTTTTCTTCTTAGCTCATGTGTTTCCTTTTATGAAAGCCATGCTGAATACAATAGTCTGGATTATGTGAATTACTGTAAACAACGGGCACATTAGTCACAGTAAAATAAAGTAAAATAAAGCAAACACCTTTAAAACAAAATGATATTTTGTAGAACCCTCACTTTAGGGAAATTGACAATCAAATAAAATAAAAACTTTAAGCACTTAAATATGCTTCTTCTTATTGCAGTAACATGGGGCAAGTTTATTTTTCTTAGAATATATCTAACAGTGTGAAGTCCTAGTCTCTAAATAAAAATTTAAAATTCCTACTCTGAAAAATACTTTAAGTTTCCAATTCTTAGTAGTTCTGCAAGATTGCATTGCCTACCACCCACTGAAATAATGGGACTAATCTAATGGGAGTTTACCAAGGCCAGCTGGACTGGGACTGATGGAGCATGTGATCAAACAGGACTCTCTGAATGTCGCTGACAATGGGGACTGATGAGAAGCCAAGGACAATGGCACTGGGTTTTGATCCTACTGCATGTACTGGCTTCGTGGGAGCCTAGTCTGTTTGGATGCTCACCTTCCTAGACCTGGATAGAGGGAGGACCTTGGACTTCCCACAGGGCAGGGAACCCTGACTGCTCTTAGGACTGGGGAGGAAGGGGGAGAAGGAGTGGGTGATAGGAGAGAAATGGGAGGAGAGGAGGAGGTGGAAATTTTTAATAAATAAATAAAAAACTGGAAAAAATTGCATTGTCTGGTTCATCCATATAAATGGCAGACAGGAATCCAGGGGGCAGATGTTCCCAGTGATATTTATATATAAATATCTATAAGAATGAATAATAAAACCATTTTAAATGAATATAAAACATACATGATGCCCATTCAGTAGTATACAACATGCTGTCCCTAAAATGTATTTTCTTACACTGAAATGTGGTTTTAAGTCTGACTGTGAACTTCCCATATCTATTGCACAGGTACTAGCTGAATCATTGCTTCATGGACAGACATGCATTAGATTTAGGTACCATATTTATACGGGAAAAAATAAAAGCTGAGATAATAAATTGAAAATAAAAAGAATCTATAAATTAATTAAAATATTAAAGCACATGAAGTAGAACGTAGCCGAAGGAGTTCCCCCATTTATCTTATCATGAACAGCCCGATTCTGCCTGGCAGACAGCAGCCCAGTCAAAGCAGTCCTGGACAGTCTCTGGAGAACTATGACCATAGTATACATAGAAAATCACTCCATTTGTTCAAACAAGCAAATATGGAATTTCTGTCTTTGTAAAACAAAGTTAAGGACGAGCAGGCTGCGGCCGGACTGGCGGGGACTGGCGCAGTGGCAGAGGACCCAGGCGGTTGGGACTAGCACGCAACACCGAGAGCAGATCGCCCCACTACAATTAAAACAAAGAGGTAGGCCTTTGGTTGGCGAGGTCCCTGGCAAATGGGGAGCCGGGTCCTGTTCCTGAAGACCCTCCTGAGAGGTGAGAGGGTTCTTGGCCCCTGGCAGGAGCCAGGAAACAGAGCGAGGGCAATTAGTAAGAGAAGCCTCTGGCCAGCAGAGAAACCTGATCCGATTTTAAAAGACCAATTAGATAGCATGGAAAGGAGGAGATGGGCAGGCGCCAAGGCAGAACATCACCCAATAATCTAAAAAACAACATGAAAGCACCAGAACCAAAAGATCTTACAACAGAAGGACATGAACACCCTAACACAGAAGAAGTGGAAAAAAATTGACA
>NW_026068191.1:31901-46247 GCF_014885135.2 Alexandromys fortis
GAAAATGAAGAGCTCACATTAGTGACTTAACAGCATATCTGAAAGTTCTAGAAAAACAAAGAAACAGACTCACCCAGGAGGAGTAGAAGACAGGAAATATTGAAATTGAACAATTGATCAACAAAATAGAAACAAAGAAAACAATACAAAGAATCAATAAAACAAAGAGCTGGTTCTTTGAAGAAATCAAGAAGATTAACAAACCCTTATCCAAACTAATCAAAAGGCTGAGAGAGAGAGAACATCCAAATTAACAAAATCAGAAATGAAAAGGGGGACATAACAACAGACACTGAGAAATTCAAGAATCATTAGGTCTTACTACAAAAATCTGTACTCCACAAAACTGGAAAATGTAAAAGAAATGGACAATATTTTAGATAGTTATCATATACCAAAATTAAATCAAGACCAGGTAAGAAATTTAAATAGACATATAAGCTACAAGGAAATAGATACTGTCATCAAAATCTTCCCAACCAAAAAAAGCCTGGGACCAGATGGTTTTAATGCAGAATTCTACAAGAGCTAATACCTATACTCATCAAAGTGTTCAACATAATAGAAACAGAGGCGCCAGATGAAGGCGTAAGTCACGAACAAGGCAACACCAGTTTGGAGTTATGATTAATAGGGTGTTATTTATTTAAAGGGGGAAAAACTTACAGATCACAATCCCAGACAACAGCCATCTGCGCAACCAGGAAGGGAGTCTAGTCTCCGGCGGAGCAGGAAGAGAAGAGAGCGAGCAGAGGAAATAGCCGCTTTTTTAAAGGGAGTGAGACCACACCCCAATGGGCTGGTATTACAGCAGCTATTGGTTGGAGGGGCGGAAAGACCTCCCGCAACACCGAGGGAACATTGCCAAACTCTTTTTATGAGGCTACAGTTACCCTGATACTAAAACCAAACAAAGAATAAACCAACAAAGAGAATTATAGACCAAACTCACTCAGAAACATTAATGAAAAAACCTCAATAAACTATTAGCAAGCCAAATCTAAGAACACATCAAAAAAAAATCATCCATCATGATCAAATAGGCTGATCCCAAAGATGCAGGGTTGGTTAAACATATAAAAATCTATCAATGTAATCTATCATATACATAAACTAAAAAAAGACATATGATCATTTCATTAGATGCTGAAAAAGCATTTGACAAAATCCAACACCCCTTCATGATAAAGGTCTTGGAGAGATTAAAGATACAAGGATCATATCTAGATATAATAAAAGCAATATACAGCAAGCCAACAGCTAACATCAAATTAAATGGAGAGAAATTCAAAGCCATTCCACTAAAATCAGGAACAAAACAATGATGTCCACTCTCTCCATATTGATTCAACATAGTTCTTGAAATTTTAGCAATAGCAATAAGACAACAAAAGGAGATCAAGGGGATTCAAATTGAAAAGGAAGAAGTCAAACGTTCCTTATTTGTAGATGATATGATAGCGTACATAAGTGTGTTTCCCTTCTTTGAGTTGTGCTGGTGAAGGATCACTAGATGTCTGAGTTATTGTAGGCAGTGTTGGCAATGTTGGATTCCTTGGGTTGTGATTTTCCTTCTATTACTTTCTGTAAGGCTGGATTTGTGGCTACATATTGTTTAAATTTGTTCTTATCCTTTAGGATAAGAAATATTTTGTTTTCTCCATTGATAGTGAATGATAGCTTGGCTGGGTATAGTAGTCTGGGCTTGCATCCATGGTCTCTTAGTTTCTGAAGTACATCTATCCAGGACCTTCTGGCATTCATGGTTTCCATAGAGAAGATCAAAAACACTAATAATGATAGCTTATGCTAGAGAGGATGTGGAGTAAGGGGAACACCCATCCATTGCTGGTAGGAATGCAAACTTGTGTGGTTTCTCAGAAAATTGGGAATCAACCTACCTCAGGATCCAGCAATACCACTCTTGGGAATATACCCAAAAGATGCTCAATCATGTTACAAAAGCATTCGTTCAACTGCTTTATTTGTAATAGTCAGAACCTGGAAACAACCTAGATGCCCCTCAACTGAAGAATGGATAAAGAAAGTGTGGCACATTTATACATTAGAGTACTGCTCAGCGGGGGGGGGGGGGACAATGACATCTTGAATTTTGCATGCAAATGGGTGGAATTAAAAAACATTATCTTAAGTGAGGTAACTCAGACCCAAAAAAAAAAAAATGAATGTGGTATGTACTCACTCATAATGGATACTAGCAATAAACAAAGGACATTGTGCCTACAGTTCATGATCCTAGAGAAGCTAAGTAATATGGTGAACCCTAAGAAAAACATATATAGATCCTCCTGGAAATTGGAAGCAGAAAGATCGTCAGACAAAATTTGGGAGCATGGGGATGCGGGTAGAAGGAAGGGGACAAGGAGACTGTTGGGGAAAACTTGAGGGAATGGGATAGTTGAGATGGAGGAAGGAAAGATATGAGAGCAAGGAAAGAGATATCTTGATTGAGGAAGCCATTATGGGGTTAGCAAGAAACCTAGCTCTAGAAAAATTTTCAGGAATCCACTAGGCTGACTCCAGCTAAGTGCCAAGCAATAGAGGAGACAGATATCACCATAGAATATCACCATAGAAGCTTTGCCAACCACAGATGGAAACAGAAGCAAAGACACACATCGGAGCACTGGACTGAGCTCCCAAGACCAAGTTGAAGAGTGGAAGGAGTGAGAGTATGAGCAAGTAAGTCAAGAACATGAGGGGTTCACTCACTGAGGCAGTTTGCCTGAGCTAACTGGAGCTCACCAACTCCAACTGGACTGGGAGTGAACGAGCGTGGGAACAACCAAGCCCCTATGAATGTGGTTGACAGTTGGGGCAGACTGAGGGGTCACTTGCCCAACCTAGATGGGCCTTGGACTTTCCACAGTGCAAGGTGCATTGCCCTCTCTTAGGATTGGAGGGGGTGAGGTGGGAGAGTATGTGGAAGGAGTGGAAGGGGACTGGGAGGAAGGGAGAAAGTGGGAATTTGGATTGGTATTTTTAAGTAATAAAATGAAAAATGAAAAAAATAATGCAAAAGTAGGAAAAAAAGAAATCCTAAGATACTAATGAAGGTCATGTCTTTGAGAAACACATTTTAACTTTAAAAAAGTTAATGCAATCTTCATTTCTCCACTTTTATTCTTCTTCATCAATTTAAACACCAAACTCATATATATAGCTAAATCAAGAGAAAGCAAAAGGAGAAACAGGGCAAGAGACTCTAATATATACAAGAGATTTGCTATTGTCTAAAACAACAAATAGTTGAGGCAAAAAGTATGGACTGTAGGTTTTGTTTTGCTTCACATTCCCCTGAAACGAATATTTTACATGTAACAGTAAATGCAACATGATTGGCAAATATCTCAAAAGTTCTAAAAATTGCATTTTATACTTTTATAATTTTGTTTCATTGTTCTGCATATATATGATGTATGGATGTATGTCCATGCACACATGTGGAGGTCAGAGTGCTCCAATTTTCTAGAGTTGGTTCACTCCTTCCACCTTTGGGTGAGTTCCATGAACAAGATTCACATTGTCAAGGTTACATGGAAAGCATTTACAACTGTGAATCAGCCTCCTGGCCCTATTAATAGTTTATGAAAAAAGAAAACAAAGGATCAAAGCTGTGACATACTTCTCAAAATTCATAAATCTAGGACTTTTAAAACTTCACCCAGACAGTCTAGCTCTCAGAGAAGGCACTTACACTCTCAGAGGGCTGAGCAAACTTCATATCCACTACCCTTCTCATATCTGTGTTCTTATATGAATTAAATAAGAAGATGCAGAGCCATCCCTACTAATTAACACTTCGCATGGGATTATTAATTACTACTGGTTAATTTAATTATATATAATATGTCCCAAAAACTTAGGTGTTCAAGTTCTATTTTTCATTAAACTCTCTTACCGATAGATGCCAAGGCCATTACATCAGCAGTCACAGAATTAACTTTTCCTAACTAGTAACTTGGCAAGCTGATGTCATTGTTAGGATGTGTCCTTGGCAATAAAGCCTGGATATTCAGGTAGAAAAGGAAGCAATGCAGCAGCTGCCAGCCACAGCTGTTTGCTTCCTTTATGATTCTCCTTCAGGACCTAAGAGTTGAAGATTCCATCTGGAACTAATGATAAAAACTTACACCTAAAGTGTGCAATAAAGCAGACAAGATGATTGGGCCACACTGGTGTTCTGGCTGAACTGGTGGCATGTGCTTTTTAAATTGTCCTATAAAGTGCTACAACTGTGAAAAGCTCATAGCTCAATCCCTACTCATCATTAGTTCTGAAAAACCACAAGACATACTGCTCTTACACAACATAGTCTGTCACCTGGACACCATCCTAGGAACTCTTACTGCAGAATTATTTGCATAGTGGAAAAAAGACAATAGATAGATACAAGAGTATGGTTTTGGCAGAAATCCACAAATAGTACCTTCCTGCCGTGACTTACGACCAACTGTGAACAGACTCTCCAGGGAGTTTCTTGGGCTCCAACATTTTTCATAGAAAAAGGTCAATGACCACATGGTTTCCTGACTATCCAACTTTAATTAAGCCCTTCCTTCTTCTGGAAGACAGTTTTCATTTTGCACTACAGTACAAAAGATCCAGGCGTTATTGAGAGCGCTGGGAGCGTCAGAAAGTGCTCACGTGAGTTTCACAGATATTTTCATTTTATTCTTATTTTGCCCATACTCATACTCTCCTACAATTTCCTGAACTGTGTAGCTCCACAAACCATGTATTTCCAGATTTATTAGTTTATCTTTTGTGTGTTTTGTGTGCATATATGTATTCATATGTATGTAGCATGTGAGTAACTCTGGTAAACTTGGAGGTCAGAAGGAGGTATCAGATTTGCTGGAACTTAAGTTAGAGGCACTGGGGCCCACTTCCAGGTCTGTTCACAAGAAACCCAAGTGCTCTTAACTGCTGATCCATCTTTCCAGCCCATACTTTTGACACCAGTTATTTGATGTCATTGGACACTACTTTTCCCAAAGCAGTTTTTCCTGTGAGTTCACAGAAGCAGAAGGAAAATAATGACAGGAGGAAAGGATTAGTTAAAGTGTGATTATCCCATCTTACAAGGAGGAAGCAGAACTCTTTGCTTCAGAACAAGTTTCACATGATTAAATTAATTTAAAATAAACCCTGGCTCTTCACATTTCAATTTTAAAACAATAAAAATAGTTGTAAATCATTAACAAAACAACTGAAATAGTTTTCTGTAATAAAAAACTGTGAAATACATGATCTAAGAAAAAATGACAAACTGTAAATTTGATCCATAGTTATATAAAGATGATCCTGTAAATACTAACAAAACACTGGTTGGGTTGAGTTTTCTTGGATACTAATAGAAAGAATTTTGTGCAAAAAGTATCTTCCTTGCCACAACTGTTTTGTGAGTGCCTCAATTTGGCAGTACCACCAGTTTTTATTTTGACATGGACAGAAGAAGTGGCCATTATTTGCATAAGGCTGGCTTGATGAGTGACAGGGAATATTAGAAATTGCTGAGAGCAGAGGGGAAGTTTCCCGTAAGCAGTATGGGGAAGACTCATTTATCCAGCAGAGTCTGATCCTGAGGAAAGTTATAAGGCAGACAGCACCGGATGAGGGGACCTGGGGGACAAAGAGAGACAGGCTCCCAGAGTGACCCACCCCTGGAAAGCTGGGGCAAAGATGGCATGAGGGGGCAAGCCTGAGAAACAGGACTCTGTAAAGATCACACCCCAAGCTGACTCAGGAAACCTAGGAGAAGAAAGAGGTCATAAAGACACCTCTGCTAAACTTCTCCACCACAGAAATTCAGAGTGATAGAAAAGTGGATGAAGCCTGGGGTAGGAGATCTGAACTCTAGACCTGGCTGTGGCTCCAATTCTGGGTAACCCTGAGCCTATTGCTTTCCTCTGTGGGCCTCATTTTTGACATTTGCAACATTTTAAAAAATGTAAACTCTCAGCTCCCTTCAAGAACTAAAATCCTGTGACTCTTATATAGAACATGCAATTGTTATAAAAATAGTAGTGGGGTAGTTTCATCAACTAAGAGCACTGGCTGCTCTTGCAGAGAACCCAAGTTCTCTTGCTAGTACCCACATGGAAGCTCAAAACCACCTGTAACTCCAGTACCACAAGAATGCAAAGCCCACTCATGTCTTCAACGGGTACCTGGCTTGCAACGGGATACACATAAACATGTGCAGTCAAAACACCATGCACGTATAATAGATAGGTGGAGGGTAGATAGAGAGAGATGATAGATAGATAGATAGATAGATAGATAGATAGATAGATAGATAGATAGATGATAGATAGATGATGATGATGATGATGATGAAGATAGATAGATAGATAGATAGATAGATAGATAGATAGATAGATAGATAGATAGATATAAAAGATAGATACGTACATACACACACTTGAAATCTTTTAAAATTGCAGTGATACATTGATCAGAGGAAAGCTAATATGAACTAAAATTAAAACAGCTTCTTGGAATTTACTTGTAGAACAGTAAATCAAGCAGCAAAATGAGAATCTGAGGAGCTGGAGATGTTGCTAAGCCCGGACCTCCAGTTAAGGGCAGGTTCTAGGGTTTTGTGCATCCTTCTCTAAAAAAATGGTCACAAACCATCACAGCCACATTAACAATTGTCCAATGGTATGGTGAACTGTTGCAGCCTCTGAAACTGACATCATGGAAATTAAGCTCTCCTAACCCAGGAAAAGCCACCAGGAGAGAAGTGGTCTGGGCTAGTGAAAAGTCCAATCAGTGGAACAACGGCAACCATATTCAAAGGCCAAGTTATGGGCCTTACACAAGGCACCTATGTAGAGTATGGAGAACCTTAACCCATAATCTGAGCTGCTGTGGTGGCACACACCAGCAAATTTAGCACTGGGGAACTGGAGGCAGAAGGACCAGGAGTTCAAGGACATCCTCAGCTGCATAGCAAGCCTGGGCTATTTGAGACTCTGTCTCCAATACTAGAAATCTAAACATTGATACATTGCTACAATAATAGAGAAACACCTTGTTTGAGCTCTTCACCCTTCTTCAGGTGGTTTTTAATTTCCTAGTTAATCGAGGTTCATGATTGCATTATTCCCACAGTGTGGGTTTAACATGGGTTTAGCATCTAGTGAAGAAGCCGAAAGATGGTTTATTTTTAAGAAACAGACAGGGTGTATAGCTCAGAGGTAAAGCAAGCACATAATGTATGTGAGCTGCCATCAAATCCTCAGCACTGTGGAGGGAGGGAGGAGGGAGAAAACAGAAAATAAACACAAGATATTTGACCCACATGCTCTAGATAAAGTCATAAATGACCAAGAATTAAGTGACCAAATGCTTGATGCAAATGTTAAGTGTTACACTTCTTTCACATGTTTTTCTTTAAATTTTCAGAGAGTTGAAAGAATGGAAAAGACCATGAACCAAACTTCAGTGATGTCTTTTCGGCTTAGGGGCTTATCTGTAAATCCAAAGGTACAGATGGCTGTGTTTTTCATGTTCCTCACGTTCTATGTCCTGACACTGATTGGTAACATCCTCATTGTCATAACCATCATATACGACCGCCGGCTCCATACACCCATGTATTTCTTCCTCAGCAATCTGTCCTTTATTGATGTCTGCCATTCCACTGTCACTGTACCAAAGATGCTGAGAGACACCTTCTCAGAAGAAAAGCTCATCCCTTTTGATGCCTGTGTGGTCCAGATGTTCTTCCTCCACCTCTTTGCCTGCACAGAGATCTTCCTGCTTACTGTCATGGCCTATGATCGGTATGTGGCCATTTGTAAGCCCTTGCAGTATATGACCATAATGAACTGGAAGGTGTGTATGCTACTAGCAGGGGCCCTGTGGACAGGGGGGGCCATCCACTCTATCTCTCTCACCTCACTCACCATCAATCTGCCCTACTGTGGTCCTGATGAGATTGACAACTTCTTCTGTGATGTACCTCAGGTAATCAAACTGGCTTGCACTGATACCCACATCATTGAGATTCTCATAGTCTCCAACAGTGGGCTGATCTCTGTGGTATGTTTTGTGGTTCTTGTAGTGTCCTATGCAGTCATTCTTGTGAGTCTGAGGCAACAGATCTCTGAGGGCAAGAGGAGAGCGCTGTCTACCTGTGCAGCCCACCTCACCGTGGTTACGCTGTTCCTGGGACACTGTATCTTCATCTACTCACGCCCATCGACCAGCCTTCCAGAAGACAAGGTTGTGTCTGTGTTTTTCACAGCTGTGACTCCTCTGCTGAACCCTATAATCTACACCCTTAGGAATGAGGACATGAAGAATGCCTTGAACAAGTTAATCAGGAGGAAAGAAATAAAAGAAAAGTGAAAATACTAAACCCTTAGGATACTTGGTGATCCAAATCAGAGACACAGCTATATATTGTTTTTACCAGACGATGACCTGCAACATTGTCTTCTGGCCCTATAGCTAACAATCACAGTAACAGCTGTGATTGGTAACATCTTCCACTTTCTAGAAATTGTCACAGGCACTGGGTGCTTACCTAACTCCCTCAACAGAGTAGACTACATGCTAGTCTAACTACAAGGGATTAAAAGCTCACACTGAGCAAATAGCATGCTGAAAGCCACCCTGCCACAAAATCACAAAGACAGGACTCAGAGGGCCCGAATGTAGCTTAGGACAGAATGTGTACTCGGTTCATAGCAGGCCCTGGGTTCAGGTCCCTACTTCACAGAAAACGGTCACAAGACTGATTTCAAATCAAATCCATCAATCCACTATTGCTCCAAGAACTGGGAGAAAATACCAACTTGAATTCATTATCTCATTTTGCTGCTCCTCCTTTTCAACTAGCAACCTAAACAACACTTCAGATTTCTGGACTGCCCTCACCTACGTATTCATTCTGGTGTTTGCCTAAATGACTTTTCAAATTCAGGTAAATAAAACAAAGGATATTTGAGTATGACCAGTGACAAAGAGAAAGACTGTGAACCATTGAGGTTATTAAACCTCTTGAAAGTTCATCCAAATCTGCCATCTAGGTAATGAAATGGGAATATTTTATTGTTTCATATTTTACAAATACTTTCTGAGCTCCAAATTTGTGATGGATTTATAGTTACACATAAAACTATTATATAGACGCTCCTACATGGAGTATACAGTCTGGTACGAAGAAAAAGCAAATACTGAGCAACTATAGGTTGCTCACATAGACACAACAAATGTTGTCAGAGATTAGAGCTCCATGATCATGCAGGGAAGGTGGACCCTAAACTGTGCAGTCCAGAGAAACCTCTTTGAGGACGTCACATTTTAGTTCAGGCATGAAACATGAAAAGGAAACAACCATGGAAAAGGGAAGCAGCAAACACTTCCAGGGAGAGTAATGGCGGGTACGAAGATGTCTGATGGGAGAGGCAGCTTGTTCCAAGAAGTTACAACCCCCATTATAACCCCCATGGATACAATTTAGAGACTTATTTCTATATAATAGATACCAATGCCTCTGAATATCAGTGCATATAAATGTATACAATGTAAGGTATAATTTGAACTATTAACTATTATTTTTTAAATCCTTAAACATGAGTTTAGAAGTGATATCTAGACTTTTTCATCACTGCATTTTACACAAAACTTTTGACTTGAGTTTTATAAGAGGATAAACAGATGGACAATATTTTGTACATTTTCATCCACTATAGAGTAAAGGTTTTCACACTTTAATACTTTTTTGGAAAGCTTCTGGTTGACTTAAACAGACTGCATCTTCGCCCTATTAAATCTTTTTTTTTTTTTTTTGCTTCTTTGTTGCATTTGGTCAGCCCTTCACTCTGCGCCATGTACATCTGTGATGAACCTATGCATCACATACCTGATGCACCACACTGTCTGTTTTCTAATTCTCCAGAAAACACTTGGGCATCATTTCTATAAGTTAACAGAATGTCATTTAATAGCATTGGATTCCAAATCCCTTTCAAAATAAATAAAACCCTCCACAGGCATCTCAAACTTCTGGTCTTGTATCTCAAATGCATCATTGAGTCTATTCTATAATAGATCAACAAATTCAAGAAGTCAGACTCTGAAATAGTGCAAATCTAAGATCCCCTCTTAACTATTTTTATTGGTTGACTTTTCCCAAACAAACTTTAAAACTTTACTGGAAATATTACCCAGAATGCTGTTTGTGTTCTTATGGTAAGTACCGGCACTAATGTTTGTGCTGGTGCTATAACCAGCTACTACAATCTAGTGCTCTCTACACCTTAAACATTGCCTTGATGCTCTATGGTTCAGACATCCCCCACACACAACCCTGGCCTAGCAGCCCATGTCAGCAGGATGGCATGTTTTCTGTAAGCTCAGGTTCTTTTCCCAGTTTCTAGAGGCCATTCGCATTCCAGGTCTTCAAAACAGACCGGTTTGATCCTCCTGGTATCTTTCCTGGTTGCATTTCCCTCTGAGATCTTCTTTCTTCTCCTATTCAACAACATTTATTACTCTTGTAGAAGACCGGATTCAGTTAGCTGCAAGTACATGGTGGCTCAGGATTATCTGTAATTCCAGCTCAAAAGGATCCAACAACCTCTTCTGGCCTCCACAAGCTCCCAGCACTTGTGGTAGATATACATCCTTGTAGGCAATGACATACTTATGTAAAAATAAATAAATCTTTCCAAAATAAGTAGAAATGGGATTTACAAATGACTCTTCTGTACAACTCTTGGGTGTATACTCAAAAGACTTTATATTGTACTAAAAAGACTCTAGCATATCCATGTTCTTCAAGGCTCAACTCACAATGCCTAGAAAAAGTAATCAAAACAGATGTTCATGAACAACTGGATTGATAAGAAAAATAAGGGATAGATAGATAGATAGATAGATAGATAGATAGATAGATAGATAGAGCAATATTTTCTTCTATTAAATTTTATTTTATTTGGGGGGTTGTTTTAAGGGTGGATATGAAGGTACAGGAAATAAACAGGATAGAGATGTATGATATGAAAGACACAAAGAATGAATAAAAGTAATAAATATAAAATATAAGTAAGTAATAGGATCGTTTATGTTAATAGATTGAGACTGAACATTGGTCAGTTTAGCTCTCTCCCACGTTGTGATGTGACCCCAGTCTAAATTCCCCTCTGTAGACAGACTTTTCCCAATATGCCCATGAAAATGCATAACAATTTTGAGAAATAACTATGATGGAAGACTCACATATCATCTCTTTAGTCCCACTATAAAACTAAAATAGCCAAAACAGTGTGCTCATGTGTAAGTATAGACTTGTAAGTCAATATAGCAAAATAAAGAACTACAAATCCACACTTGAAAGTCATTTTCTGTCACGAGCCATTTCCCCCCTAAAAATCATTACAGGAACCATCACCCTGGGGAGTCTGCAGGGAACCTCACACCCATAATTATATTCTATTGACAGAATCTTCACCCCACCCAATTAACTGTTAATCTGTTAGCAGAACACGCCTCACATTCCAGCTATCCAGGAAACCAGGTGTGGCAAATCGTGACTTCTTGGCCTACCTGTCCGAATGTGACCTCTTGGCCTACGGGACGAACCTGAACCACGTGACCTGGAACACGCGGCAAGAATCCAGTTTCCCTGCCCCTCAAAGTCCTCATCCACGGCCTATATAAACAGCAACCATGACCCTAATAAACGGAGGCTTTGACAAATCTGCTTGGCCTCCTTCTTCTGTCCTAGCTCATTCCCTTCCAGGTAGTGCCCCTCCAAGACCCTGGAATAACTGATTGCAGGGTGGGTTACAAACCCCTAGACTGAGTAACCCACCCAACGCAATTGACAGTGGCACCCGAACCAGTGACTCGGAGTACGGTTAGCTATCGGACGACATCGCGCAGTCCCGGGACAACAAGAAGAAAAAAGAAGGTTCTGCGGCTGTAGGACTCGGACAGATCCGCAGGACGGGAGGTAGGCGCAGGTTCGCCGTCGTCCCACAAGGGGTGAGACAATCACTTTCAAAGGAAGAGAAATTCATACAGGAATTTAAGCATTCACTCAGGGACGGAAGGGTAAGAGTCAAAAACAGAGATTTATGTGTTTGCTTTATGTGTTTGCTTGCGGACTCAAAAGGGAGTCCCTCGAGATGCGAGAAGTTAGGGTACAATCCACACAGCTGTGCCTGCCAAGCAGGCTGGCTGCTAGGGCTAGAGAGCCTATGTCTTTAACCCCCTGCCACATGGAGCGAAAGCTGACTGGCAGGTTTGCTATAAAGGAGTCAAGACTCAAAATGCTGCAGCTTCATTCAGGACAGTATATATGCTTCTTTTCCATTTCAAAAATCTTGCTTCTTGGTCAAAAATCTTTAGTTTGTAGGTGTATAAGTTTATATCTAAGGGGATTAAGTTCAGTACTGTGTTTCTGTAGAAAAAGTTTTAAAATCAAAGATTGTGATGCATTCAGAGGATTTTTAGAATTGTTTAGGCTATCCTGAGTTTTTATTTCTTTTGTATAAGGTTGGGGATTGTTCTTTTGAGTTCTATATTGTTCTTTTGAGTTCTGTGAAAAGTTTTGCTATAATTTTAATGAACATTTACATAAAATCTTTATGTGAGTTTTGTGAGGAATGTTGCTATAATTTTTAATGGACATTTACACTGAATCTGTAAACTGCTTTCAGTGAAATTGTCATTTTTGCTGTGTTTCTTCTGCTTTCGCAAGAAAGTAGGGGATCTTTCAAGATTTAAAATTCTTATCCAACAAGTTTTTTCGTTTGTACGGCCCACTCTTGGATGGGAGTCGTAATGTTTCAGCTTGAGGTTCCTTCCTGCTGCCAGGTGTTGCTTCAGGCTAGATTGCTGAGACTCAGGCCTCACTAAATTTATCAAGGGCCAGAGTTATACTCTAAACAAGTGATAATGGTTAAAAATAAAAAACATTTCCGCCTTCACAGGCAGAGATGATGGGAACCAAAAACTTATGTCCTGCTTGCTTAAAGTTACTCCAAGATATTTTGTGGTATTCATGGATATTTTAAAAAGATAATGTCTCATTTATCCTAGGTGTAAAAGAGATACACCTGGGTTATTTTCAGATTCTGGCTATGATAAAGTAGTTCTGCTGTAAGCAAGGCTGAGCACGTGCCCCTGTGGTATGGTTAAACAACTTTGTATTTAGGCCCAAAAGGGGTACTGCTAAGTTTTGAGGTAGATATTTGCCTAATTTTACATGATGGAGGTCCCTCAGTGCTGGGGAGACTCTCACTCAGGTCTTGGGAGGGCACAGCCCCCCCATGGCTCGCCAAAGACCATCCTTGCTGAGGTCGTGCACGTGGCCTTGGTTGGTGGGGGAGGAGTTTGACCCCGAGTGACCGGGAAAAAGAATTTTTGAGGAAAGAGACCACAGCCCAGTGGTCCAGGAGGGTCATAAAAATTTCAAAAACCCAGTGATGGTCACAGGGGCGCGTATCCCCACCTCTCAGGACCACTCCCAGGGTCATAATCAGCTAGTTCCTAAAACAGTACTGTGATAATTGCAGCTGGAAAACTAGTTTTTCAAGATTGCAGTCTGGCTTTGTAGTCAGTTCCTGGTGCAGGGTCGCTGAACAGGCTAGCCCTGGATTTTTGATTCTCCTCTTCCTGCTGGGGGAGCTGGAGAGATGGCTCAGCGGTTAAGAGCATTGCCTGCTCTTCCAAAGGTCCTGAGTTCAATTCCCGGCAACCACGTGGTGGCTCACAACCATCTGGAATGAGGTCTGGTGCCCTCACAGGCTAGTCCTGGATTTTTGATTTTTCTCTTCCTGCTGGGAGAGTCTTTCGATGCTGTGTGTGATCCAGGGGTGACTGTGCCAGTATGCACTTCCAACACCGGTCACCGCTCCCAGCGCCACCGCTGCCGCCACGGGCTGCAGCTCACTTCCAGCGAGTTTTTTTCCCTACCCACGTTTTCTTAAGCATAGGTTGTTAACAATCATTTTTAATCTTGGTCATTTTTACAAGGATAAGGTAAAATCTCAGAGTTTTGATTTACATTTCTCTGACAGTTAAAGGATGTTACATTTAAACATTTTAGGTGTCTTTCAGTCATTTTTAAGTTTGTTTGTTGAGAGTTTTTCAGTTTAGGTCTATAACAAATATTTTTATTGGATTAAATTTTTAATAACTAATTTCCTGAGTTCTTCATATATTTTTTAAATGGATTTATTTTAAATCTTTTCCCACTCTATAGTCTTGTTATACAAAAGGTTCTCAATTCAGGAGATCTAATTTATGGTTTCTCACAATGTTTGTGCCACTGAGACTGTGTTTACGATGTGGCAA
>NW_026068191.1:51375-52926 GCF_014885135.2 Alexandromys fortis
TTGTTATACAAAAGGTTCTCAATTCAGGAGATCTAATTTATGGTTTCTCACAATGTTTGTGCCACTGAGACTGTGTTTACGATGTGGCAAGGTGTGCTTCAAAAAATTTTTCTCTGTGAGGTTCAACATAAATTTTTATATGCTGAGGCCTTTGGCTCATTTGGGCTTAAATTTTGTACATGGAGATGGATATAGATCTATTTTCATTCTTCTACCTGTTGGTGTCTAATGAGGCCAACATTACTAGTTAAAAAATGCTTCCTTTTCCCATTTTCCTATCTGCAAGGCAGACTTAAAACTTAATAGGAGGATAGCTTACAAACTTTTAATTAGATATTCAATGGTTAAAGCCCTACTTATAATATTCTTATGGAAGACCTTGAGCCACTAGGTAAAATTCTTACAAAAAACAGTTTCCAACAGAGAGCCTTAAACAGGCTGCCTAACAGGTACTCAAACAGATAAAGTATAAATCAACAGGTAAAGTATACAATAATCAACAAATACAGTATATTAATTATAATTCAGCTATGGCAAATGTATATATTAAATATAAAACTTATTCTACAACAGTTTTATATAAAATGCTGTTTAGGGCTAAACCTTCTCAGTTTTACCAGTTAAGATATTAAACTCTTAATTTAGAACAGTAGCCTGTCTGGTACAAAAGGGCAGGATAACATCTGGAAGATGGTTTGATAGAATATTGACTATGATCAATGTTTCTTATACTAAACAATAGATTCGTTGATAATTTTAAGATGGATTCCTGGACAATTGTATTTGCTCAATTCAAAGGCAAAAACGATGATCTTTTCCCAGATCATTGCCTGTATTTTGCTAATATTATAGCAAAAAAATCCCTTAAAGGATTTTATGCTAAAATTTTACAAATGGTTCTTCCAATGGAGGAACTGCATATATGGCTAATAATAAAAAAAATTATGGAGCATAACAAGGCTCTTTCAAAGCAACTCATAGAAGTTGCAAACGGATCTGGCATGATAACACCAAGCTGACCTTTGCTAAGGCAAGGTGGAAAAGCCCTTGCAATGCATTATGAAAAAATCCGACCTATATATATTTGGGGTCGAGGATGCGTTTATGCTTTTTTTTTTTTCACAGAAAGAAAATAAAAGCTGGACCCCTGATGATGTCATGGCTGCGGACATCCCACTGAGGAGTTCCAGAGACGATTGCGGAGAGGTCCTTGGTGGTCCAGTCTTCCCTGCCCCCAAGGAGAAGAGTGCCTGATAACAGAACCTGCTATGCCACTCTACAGGGTGTCATTCTGCCTCCAGAGTCCAGGGAGACCGGGCTGAGATAAGTGCCAGGATGTGCTTCAGATGGCTGAATCCAGCTCACCTCACCCAGGAATCCCACCTGCCCTGAAGCATAAATGCTGAGCTCCTTCTGCAGTTTGAACTCTGGTTTGCTTTGAAGCTAAGATACAGACTAAACATCAGACTGTTTTAATCCTTGGAACACAAAACTAATTTTAATTAAAATATTAACGTCTCTTCACTTAAGAAGGGGAAAGATAAAAAAAAA
>NW_026068191.1:60965-72640 GCF_014885135.2 Alexandromys fortis
GCACCTTGGGGTGCTTACACACATTATTAGAAATGGGCTAGTCCAGGTGCGAGAATTAGCCTGTAAGGGCTAGAGTTCATGGGCCAAGCAGTTCTTAAATGAATACAGTTTGCGTGTTGTTATTTCGGGCATGAGCTAGCCAAGAGGCCGGGGTGTTGGGGACGCAACCCCGCCGCCGCTCCTTATTTCAACAGTGGATGAATAAAATTAATCTTAAAACTTATTTCCTACTAAAGCAAAACCCCAAAGAGATCATATGCCTAGAATATAAGCTAAAACTTTACAATTTGTAAGATAATGCAACCAAAAATCGTTGCAACTTTGAGGTAGACAGAGTCCAGTGTGACTGGATAAACCACAAAAAAAAATAGAATAAATTTTATCAAAATGTTTAGCTCAATCTGTGTATTTTATTAGGAAAATAAATTTCCAGGACTGTAGAGATGTCTCAGTGTTTAAGAACTAGGCAGAGGTAGGTGGAACTCTGTGAGTTTGAGGCCAACTCGGTCTACAAGAGCTAGTTCCAGAACAGGCTCCAGAGCTACAGAGAAACATTGTTCAAATAAATAAATAAATAAATAAATAAATAAATAAATAAAGGTGCAGCCACAACTGTTGCTGTCATCACAATGCTCCCCGCACACACGATTTCATGAGCAAATTCGTCTCTGCCTGAGTTGTTTCATGGCATTTTTCACCTCCTCATTCCTCAAAGTGTAAATGAGAGGATTCAACAAAGGGGTGACCACTGTGTAGAAGACAGAGACCACCTTGTCAATGGAAAAGCTGGAGTCTGGCCGAGTGTAGAGGAAGATACATGGCCCAAAGAACAGGGCAACCACCATGAAGTGGGAGGAACAGGTGGACAGGGCTTTCCGACGACCTTCGGCTGACTGTTTTCGAAGAGAAAACAGGATTACAGTGTAGGAAGTGACCAAGGCTAGAAAGCAGGTGAGGGAGATGGTTCCGCTGTTGGACACGATCAGAATCCCTGTGAGGTATGTATCTGTGCAGGCCAGCTTGATGACAGGAGGCACATCACAGAAGTAGCTGTCAATAATGTTTGGGCCACAGTAGGGGAGACGAATAGTCAGGACGGTCTGCACAAGCGAATGAACTGTGCCCCCCACCCACAGTGCAAAGACAAGCTGTACACAGACCTTCATGTTCATCACATTAGGGTAGCGCAAAGGAATGCAGATAGCCACGTAACGGTCATATGCCATGACTGTCAGCAGAAAGATCTCAGCACAAGCAAACAGATGTAGGAAGAAAAGCTGTGTGATGCAGTTGTCGAAAGAAATGCTCTTCCTCTCCAAAAGCAACCCCTCCAGCATCTTGGGCACAGTGACGGATGAGTGGCAGACATCGATGAAGGACAGATTGCTCAGAAAGAAGTACATGGGAGTGTGGAGACGTGGACTAAAGACTATGGTAACAACAATGACAATGTTCCCCAGAAGAGTTAGTATGTAAGTTACTGTAAATGGTATGAAAAACAGAATCTCCAACACCGAGCTGTCAGTGAGGCCCAGGAAGACAAACTCCGTCACTCTTGTTTGGTTTAGAGCGCCCATCTAATGAGTGTTCCAGAGGATCTGGGTGGGGTAAATTATCCTGAGTAACACAGGAATAAAGTGATTAAAATGACTGTTTTCTTATGAGGCTTAGCATAAATAGGTAAGTTATCCGAAATCCTTACTTTTTATTTACCTGGCTATTTTCAGGTAAATATTATTATTATTATTTAGAATAATTCACCAATAGTATCAGATTAGAATTCTAAAGCCGTAAAACTCCAACTAAAACTACTCTTTATTTGACTTTTGCTATTAAGATAAGCGACCTTCAAAAACTTAACAGTCTTTTGTTTTGTCCAGTATGGGGTCCTTTTATGGGCATTAAAATACTATTCATTTTTTACTTGGTTTCTTTTTTATTATTCCAAAGCACTGACTTTAGGAAAACTCTCCTGATTCAATAAAAGCCTGTTTCTTTTCCATAATTATTTTATTATACCGAAAGTAGGAAATTTAGTTTTATTCTCATTAACTAAACTTTTCTTTAAAAGTACAGAAGTGATAGAAAGATTGTAAAGACCAGAGGACCAGAAAAACTTGTTAAAAGATAGTTTCACCTAAAAATGACAGGGAAGCTTCACCCATAATACATCAATATGGCTACCTAAACAAGACCTGAAAAGTACAATGCCAATAGAGCCACTAACAAGGAAGGGGGGTTCACAGGGCCCAGCCCTAAACAAAGAACTACAGGTAACTAAGAAACACTGAGAGTGAATAGTCTTCCCCAGGGCTGAGCCCTCTATTTGGTTATCCGATAATAAGTGGTTATTCAAGTTACCCAAGTAACACTTAACATTCAATAGGCTGAACAGGTTGCATTTACATACTTTTGTATGTATATATTTGTATATAAATATTGTATATATACATAAATTAGATATATATGATAATAACTAAAGAAAATGAAGCCGTGAATTTGAGAGGGAGCAAGGGATGGTATATGGAAGGGAATAGGAGGAGGAAAAGGAAGGGGGAAAATAACGTAATTAGATTTTAATTGTATAAAACTTCTAATTTTTCAAAAAGTAATAACCACATGATTTACCTCTTACAGCACTTTTCAGATGCCTTGTACACTGTAGGTTTCCAAAACCATTTTATTTGTACTAAAATAACTTCTTAGGCATTGTGAATCAATCATTCCCTCACAATAGAACTATTAGGCCACAATTATAATTGTTTTGATTCTGTATTATGACTTTTCTGTCAGGAAATATTACATACAAATACTATCACATTGCTCCTAATTGTTCCTGCTGGTTAGACAACCATAAACTATAAGATAATCAGCCCAAATCATCAAAAAATGAAACTGATTCAAATATTTCACTTATGGTAAGGTAATCTCTTACAGTGTCCAAACTGCAGGAAAAGCTAAAGGTGGGGGGATAGTTAGCCTAGCACTATCTGAAGCAACCTAACGGTCATGTGATTGGGATTGGGGAGTCTGAATGAATGCAGTGAAGCGTGACTAGACTTGCATCCAGCTCAGGAATGATGATGGCAACTGTTGAGACAGCACAGAGGGGTGGCACTCGACAGAAAATTCCCTCAACATCTTGGTAGATGGTAGTGCTATGTAAGTTAGCAAAAAACAAAGAGAAGATGGGAAAATGGCAGAACACATATTACAGAAGAGGAGACTATTCTCTTATTCAAAAAAAAACCCTTAAAATTGATAGTAAAAGACAAGGGATCAAATTGAAAATGAGCAAAGAATATAAACCCAAAGATCACAGGAAAGGAATCACAAATGACAAGTATGTCTAAGTGAAAGTCACTCAACTTCAGTGGAAGTTAAAGACTAAAACCAAATACATTCATTTTTGTCCCATCCACAAAAGCAAGAAAACCTGATTGTTCTTTACATACTGTTACTCAAAGCCAATATTCTTAAAACCTTTTGTGAGAGATAAGTTGGCAGTACCAATGAGAATTTTAATGTCTATCCTTCTAGACCAAAGAATCCCATTTTCAAGACTGCATTTCTTTTTTTTTTCTTTTCTTTGTTTTAAGACTGCATTTCATAGGACTAAGGAAACTGGCAATTAGTAACTAAAGATACATGCTTATTGAAACATTTGTTTGTAGGAGCAAGAAGGGCCTAGGGCATCACAAGAAAACACACAGAATCAATTCACCTAGTCTCATAAGGGCTCCCAAAGAGTGAGCCCACAACCAGGGAGCCTGCAAGAGACTGACGTACACTCTCTGCATGTGTCTGACAGTTGTATAGCTTGCTCCCCCTGTGGGACTCCTAACAGTGGGAGCAGGGCTGTCTCTGACTCTTTCACTGGCTTTTGGAATCCGACTCCTCATAATGGAATGCTTGCCTAGCCTCAATACATGGAGAGGTGCTTAGTCTTACTACAACTTGATATGCCATGATTTGTTGATACCCATAAGAGACCTGCCCTTTCCTGAACAGAAACAGAGTGGACTGGGGGTGGGAACAGAGGGATGTGGGGGGAGGGATTGGAAGGAGAAAAGGGAGGGAAACTGTGACCAAGATGTAAAATTAATTTTAAAAGGAATACTTTTTAGCAAAACAGGGTATTTGAAACAAACAATACTTATCAATACAGAAATAAATGATGCTTCTAAAGTTTCTTAGGTTTTATCTTATTATTTTAGGGGTATGGATGTATGTCTGTGTCTGTGTTGGTGGTGACCACCAAAGAATGTCAGATCTCCTGGGACTGAAGTTACCGACAACTGGGAGCGGCCATGTGGGTGCTAGGAATTGAACTCTGGTCCTACAGAAGAGTAGCTCTTAACTGCTGATCCCTATAAATAAACAATTTTTAGTACAGACACAATGTGGGATACAGTGGAACCATTAATGAATTTGTTTTATGCATAGTAACCTAAGTCAGTGCTTCTCAACATGGCTACAGATCAGAGCTACTTAAATTATTTTTACAAATTTTAATGTCCAGGCTCACCTCAAACAATTAGCTCAACTCTCCTTGGTGATTCCAATGTATAGTCACAATCACAAACAACTAATTTCAAAGAAAAGTCAATGGCATATTAAGTAAAAAGAATCTATTATGAACATATTATGAATCTTGAGAAAGAGGAGAGAGAGGGAAAGAAAGGAAGGAAAGAAGGAAGGAAGGGACAAAGAAAGGAATCAAGAGACATTCGTGTATGCATATATGTACATTTACGTATTTTTTCATATTTTTTAAATATTTATTTATTTATTATGTATACAATATTCTGTCTGTATGCCTGAAGGCCAGAAGAGGGTGCCAGACCTCTTTACAGATGGTTGTGAGCCACCATGTGGTTGCTGGGAATTGAACTCAGGACCTTTGGAAGAGCAGGCAATGCTCTTAACCCCTGAGCCATCTCTCCAGCCCCATTTATGTATTTTTTAAACATATATATTATTTATTTCTATTTGCATGTATTTCTAAAAGAGTAGATGTTGAAGAATAGACATTAATTTTAATATTGTTTACTTCTATAAGCATGGCATTGAAAGGAATAGGAAGGATTTTATTAATTCTTATGTTATATTCTGTAATTATTTACATACTGGGCATGTTTTAAAAATAGAATATTAAAGAAATGTATGGAGAGAAGGTATCCAAAACTCGATGACTTCATGAGTTGCCTTGTCTGTGTCTCAGGAATTATGACATGGTTGCATTGTTGTTTCTCTTGCTTTGTGAAACAGTCTCCCTATACTGCTCAGGCTGGCCTGGAACTCCCTTTTGTAGTCCAGGGTAGCCTTGAATCTACAGCCTTCCCACGTCAGTCCCATAAGAGCTGGAGTTACAGGCAAGCGCAAAAATATGTAGCTACAATTGTTTCTTTTATAAAGAAATTTGCTTGTGCTGGCCGTCATCTCTGTCATCACTAAAACATAAAGCCACACGGCCATTTTGACTTGGTTTGAGTTTTTATAAATGATACTGGCAACCGAAGCTCCTTAACGTATGAAGCTAGGCAAGCACTCTACCTCTGATTCATATTATCAGCCTACGAGGACTTTCAAATACAGGAAAACTTAGACTTAGTACCTTGAAAAATAAGGATGTGAAATAAGAAATAGTAAATTCAAATTACTGAGTAAAAAAAATGTTAAGAAATGCCTCTTCAGTTGGGCAGTTGGTGGCGCATGCCTTTAATCCCAGCACTTGGGAGGCAGAGACGGGTGGATCTCTATGAGTTGGAGATCAGTCTGGATCTCTATGAGTTGGAGATCAGTCTGGTCTAGAGAGTGAGTTCCAAGACAGCTAAAACTGTTTCACAGAGAAACCCAGTCTCAAAAACAAACAAACAAACAAGCCTCTTAGTGGGCAACGGAAAGATCCCCCTTTACCTCTGGCCCCTCACTCTCTGACTCACAGACAGCTGCAGCACTCAGAAAGCAGGCCCTGCAGCTAGCCTGGGCAACACCTTTACAGAGGCACTGGTGCCACACACACACCCCACAGACACACACACACACCTGTGGTGGTGAGAGCAAAGGAAAGATGTGCCCCCACTCCACCCCATTGTCCCCACCACCTGTGGTTGACGACAGAGCTGACACCCCCCCCCCCCTTACCAGCCGCAGTGCTAGGCAAAGTGGGTCCTGCACCTTCTGGAGTTGGACCTGAAGGTGTGTGTAGGTGTTAGATAGCCAACCCTGAGGGCATGAAAGCAGGATAACCAGCCCTGCCTCTGGCTCATGGCTGCATGGGGTAAACTTGTCAAGGCAATGCAGGCGAGCTCACCCTGATGGTGAGGACAGGGGAGAGCTGGCGGGCTGACCAACTCGGCAACTACCCAGGCCCAGAACCAAGGTAGCAACCACCTCATCTGTGGTCTGCTGGAGCACGTGAAGGGGGGGGGGGCTGTAGACTCAAAGCTGCAGGACCTCCACAACACATCACAACAGAAAATCCAAGAGGACTCCCAGTGAGGGCACAGCATTGATAGTGTGGCAGAAACCAGGAGCCTTGAACCAGACCAATGACTCTTTGTAATGGACACTTGCAAGTAAAAATATATGGAAAAAGGGGTTTACTGTGTTACACTACAGCTTCCATGAAAAGACTGATGTTTTTTTCTTTTTTTGTATTTTTTCTCTTAAATTTTATTTTATTCGGGGGAGGGTGTTGCAAAGGCAGAGACAGATATGAAGGAATGCGGAAATGAATGAAATCAAGATGCATGACATGAAAGATACAAAGAACAAATGAAAAGAAAGTTTTTAAAAAAAAATGCCTGTTTAAGACTACAGTGTAGCCCTGAGGTCAAGTATTCACTTAACATACAGAAGTTCCTATGTCAGCAGAAATGGAAGCAGAAAGAGGGAAGGTGGAAGGAAAGAATTCCTCCTTCATTGATTTAGTAATAGGCCTTTTAAATAAAGAAAATTATTGTTCAGATGTTGTGACACACCCCTGTGATCTTAGCACTGGAGTATGAGAAGGGGGGATCAAACTTTTCAAAGCCTGCATGCTAAAAAACAGTGCCATGCTGCTTAAAACACACTAAATGGAAAGTAAGCGAGCAAGCACGCAGTGGCCTTATCTAAGGAAGAGTAGGCTCTAACCATGCAGCCCTTCAAGAAATGAAAATATTCACTTTTCAGTCCATGCAAAAAAGGAGCCTGTCACAAAAAAGCTCCTTAAGTATTTCTAACCTAGGAAAAAAATAATATTGCAAATAAAAAAAAACAGTGAAAAGACCAGACTTTGTGGAGACACGATGGCCTGTATAGCAGTAGATGTGTATTCTATAATGGAGCAGGAGAAGCAAGGGGGCAGAAGCCCCACTGGGCATGGGGAATGTGCCAAGATGTGCATAGTGAGGTAGCGGAAGCCAGCTGCCAGCTCACCTGCTCAGCTTTTCCCATTTGTTGACTGACTCCTCTGTAGAGGTTACTGCACTGCCAGGGATTAACTCCTTGCTTCCACACTCCCACCCTGTTTACGCCTACCACCCTGTTTACGTCTGTCATTGTATCAGAGAAACCCAAACTGTCTTTGCCTGTCCTCTGCTGTTTGTTTCTATTTGAACATTGCAGGGCCACCTCGGTGAAGACACACTTAGACGGAGCTCCTTTAGCAAAGGGAAGCCTCGGTGTCCATTACAGTAGCCTTCAGGTCTATCTATAAAATGCTGGGCTGCCAAGACCTTGCTTGAATGAATCCAGTGTGAGAAAATGTCCTATAACAATAGAATGTCAGAGGGTAAAAAGAGGCACAGAAGTACTCACAGAGACACCTTAAACTTTTGACAGCTTACCATAGGATTAGAACTCCATCCCATCGCCCACCAGACATAGTCTCCCTGTTTGGTAGTTGGCTGCAGACAACCATGTTAAATTTATTCTTGGCCATTTTACCAGATTGTTTTATTTTTAAGACTGGACTTTTTACCGTATGAGATCACCTGCATGGTGGCCAACCAACACAGTTGAAAGAAGCCTCTAAGAAAGAAAATTGTACTCAGAGAAAACACAGGACTGCCTCCCACTCTACATGCAGAGAGATGCCTTGACTTCACATCCCACATGCATGGGTGCATTCCTGGTGAGGCCCAGAGAATGACCCAGGCAGCCTAAGTAAGCCACCAAGCTCAGCTAGTCCTCTGCATCTTCTCTGGATCATCCCAAAGCTGGTCTTTGAGCTGCCCATCAGAGCACAGGGGAGCGTTTTCCTCTGAGGATGGGAAAAGCAAGCAAAACTAGGTGACCATATGGTAGTAAGGAGGTTTCCTCTCTGGAAGATTTTGTCAAGCTCAGCATTCATTCCTTGACTCTTTTCTAGGAATTGTGCTAGAGATTCAAACAGGAAGAAGCAAAGGGAAGGGAGAGCGTTGATCCCTCCCTACCCCAAGCCCCACAGTCTACTGAGTCTTTCAAGAATCAGAAGAAAGAAGCAAGTGCTACAGCAGAATAGAAAAGGCAACCAATCGTAGCTTCAAGTATCTTGAGGAGTCTAGGATTGTGTGTGTGTGTTTGTGTACATTCATGCATGTATGGAAATTGAAGAGTGTGCATATATGTGTATGTGTGTTTGTGTGTACATTAATGCATAGAGGGAAAGTAAGGAGTGTGTGTGTGTAAAGGCGTGCACATGTGCACATGGATGTGAGCACATTTGTAGACTGACACCTTTATAGAAAGCAGCACATTAAAAAAATATGACTGATTCTGAATAAAGAAAAGGGATTAAAATCAATTTAAGTTAAAAGTCCTCTTGTTAAGCTTCTAAATCACATACATACGATGTATCAAATAAATACCTGGAAAAGAATCTTGTTCAGTGCCGTCACAGTGTAGCCAGGCTCAGACCCACAAAGGACGGCAAGGAGCGTTAATGAAGAGCACTGACAGGTACCAATGTTCTCCAGCTGTCCAGAATGATCTGGCTCATTCTTATGGGGGTATTATGTTCTTTCTTTCACTTTTCTCATAATTCCTACAAGAAGTAAAACACAAATAGTAAAATATTTAAAATAAATAACTCACCCTGATTTAGTTAACTGGTCTTCTGTGTGAATAAATTATATCATTGCAATATTGGTCCTTACATTTATTTTTAAAGATTTTTCCTTCTCTAAAAATTCTGAGTTATCCTTTAGAATGCTTTTTTCTTTTTTCTGGCCAAGAAAAGGAGCATTAAGCCTCACTTTTCCAGTATCACTTCAAGCAGTGACTAAGCATGACCACCACTAGAGCTTATATTAATACCTCCCAGATTTGTCACTCAAAGGTAAGACATCCTGCACATTTTAGAAGGCAAAAAAACTTTATTCTAGGTATTCTGTGCCATACTTGATACTAACATTAAGTTTAAATTTTTGTTCTAGGAAAATGTGAGTTAAGGAATCTGTGTCAAATCAAGTCTAGTTAATCTTGGGTTCTTCTGTTGTCCACATGACTTCATAAACACCAAGTGAAGACCTTTTGTGAATTGATATATTTAAAGAATATACTAGGGCAAGTTACTTCACTTTATTCTCATTAAGAAAGTAGGAAAAATAACACTTTAATTACTATGACAGCATTATGAATCAATTTGGCTGTGCCATGGAACCTAGATATCTGATTAGTGACCTAGCTATTGCTGTGATGATATATTTATACATGGTTAAAACTTAAATCAGTAAACTCTGGAAAAGCAGATGTCCTTAACAATATGGACAGGCCTTAGCCACTCATCAGAAAGCCGCACAAGACTGAGTTTCCAGGCAGAAGGAAAGGTTCCATTTTGGGTCTTCTTGCTCTCTCTCTCTCCCTCTCTCTCTCCCCCTTTCTCTCTCCCCTCCTCCCTGCTCTGTGTGTGTGTGTGTATGTGAAGTGTGTGCATGTCTCTCTGTCTGTCTCTGTTTCTCTGGAGAACTCTGACTTTATTGCAATGCTTGCAGTGACCTTAAAAATGGCAGTGTAGGGAAGGATAGAAATACTGCCACTCTGCTCAACCTCAAGAAAGATCAGTCCCTGGAAGATGACTTTATCTCCTTTAAGCCCTGATCAACATCCATTTTAAATAAATAACAACAAATTCTTCATAAAGACGGGGTAGGAAAAAGATAGACTTGTAATCAATCAATCTGTTAAACTCTCCGTAAGGCACAAAGCAATAAGCAATTAGTAAATCTTTACATTTACATTTAGTAAATCTACCAATCTTACCTGTTTAAAATAAATTTTCCCAAACTGACAACAGAAACCATCTATTCCATTCTTCCATTAGTGATTCAGTTCTCCTACACTTCAGACATCTAGGATATGAAATCTCAGAACACAGAATCCTGCACTGGGCATATCTCAGGCTTGCAAACTCTGGGGGTTTTATCCATCAAACACAAGATCTTGAAGTGATCATTGAATGGCTCTAGTTGAACTTGCCATCAATGAATGCCCAGGTGCATTATTAAAAGTTTCATGACTCAATACATTTCCTGTTATTAGTATCACTCATTTAGCAGTTTAACAAATGGACCATAAACCCACTAACCTCTAAATAAGGAAGCGTTCCAAAGCCTTTACAGTTTCCATGACATCAGCTTGTGTGGACATGGAAGCACTGCACTGCACACCAGGGATGTAAGGCTGTGCGCAGGTGAAACAGTACCCTTGAATTGGAAGATGTTTCGTAGAACTCCATGTATATAAAATATCCAAAACAGGCAAATCTGTAAATGTTGAAAGTAGATGAATGGTTTCCAGGGGTCAAAAGGATAGAGAAATGAAGTAGCCTGCTAGACAGCGTGTGATCCTTTTTTGAGATGTTGAAAATGTTTAAAACTTAGATTTGATTTTATGGTTCCATTAGTATAGTAAAAAAATATTGCATTGTGAGTTGTAACAATAAGGTTAGTAAACTGAATGATAGGAATCATCCAATTAAAAGCTTGGTTTTTTTTTTTTTTTGCTCTAATCTACTTTTAAATGTTTTCATTAATTCTTTCAGAATTTTATACATTTGTGTCAGAGCCCACTCTGACAGGAATTAGCAGGGGCTACCTGAGAGGAGGCACAAGGTTATAGGAAATGGCAGATTAAGAGAAATGGAGATTCCAAACTGAACTCTGAAACACAGAAAACTCCAATACTGAGGGGGCTTAAGAGGTGAGTGAACAGATACATATCAGGATGCCCCACTCTCTAGGACCTCTGTTGTGGTACGAGCAGCTGGCTACATTCTGCCACCCGGCCGGCCGCACGGCTAGCATTACACACAAAATAATTGCATGGAAACTGTATTCTTTTAAACACTGCTTGGCCCATTAGTTCCAGCCTCTTATTGGCTAGCTCTTAGATATTGATCTAACCCATTTCTAATAATCTGTGTAGCCCACGAGGTGGCTTGGACATTGGTTAATTATAATAAAGAAACTGCGTTGGCCCATTTTATTGGTTAGAACATAGGTGGGTGGAGTAAACAGAAGAGAATGCTGGGAGAAAGAAGCTGAATCAGGGAGTCACCATGGTTCTCCCACTCCAGACAGACGCAGGTTAAGATCCTCCCTGGTAAGCCATCTCGTGGGCTACACAGAATATTAGAAATGGGTTAGATCGATATGTAAGAGCTAGCCAATAAGAAACTGGAACTTATGGGCCAGGCAGTGTTTAAA
>NW_026068191.1:75816-76577 GCF_014885135.2 Alexandromys fortis
TATCCATTCTTCAACTCCATCAAAGACTCCAGAAGGATATAATATTACCTAAGCAAACAAGAAATCCAAAACTCTAGAAATGACAGAGACATCTTGCTGCCTGGACAGTCACCCAAAGTTCTTTTGTACCATTGGGGCATCCCTCTTCAGCCTTCAGGCCCATAGTATCCAGCAGACATTTCCATGAAGCAGGAAATTCCAAAGACAGTTCAGTCACTTTCTGCTGTGTCCTGCAGAATGTCTCGCAGACTCTTTCATGAGTTAGGAACCCTAAAAGACCATCTCACCTTTAGACAAGTTTAGCAGTCCTCTCTCTGTGGGTTCTTTGTGTCCAGTTTATGCAACAGTCCAGGCAAGAGCAGTTTCTTGCCAAAACGGCTATCAAACTCCATAAGGTGCCTCTTCGATGCCCATCTTCCGTTTGAAGTAGATTGGTGTTTCCAGGAGCAGATATGTCTCATTGTCATGAGAAATCCTAATAAAACATTAAATGCCATGTTCTGTAGTCTTTGAAAGATATGAAGAATGCCTATCTAACTGAAATACATCTCTATATATCTAGAAAATCTAACATGACTACAAGCTTGATTATTATTGATCAACAACCTATATTTCCTAATTATACATTACAATTTTAAATGAACTACACAATCTCAATACCTTAATCAAGATCAGAAATACATATAACAAAATTGACCTTAAAATCCACACCAATGCAAATTATTCATATCTATATCATATCCCCCTTTAAATGTAAAAGA
>NW_026068191.1:76597-78954 GCF_014885135.2 Alexandromys fortis
CATGTACAGGTAATACAGTACTGCCCAGTCTAAACCTTAACTGTGCTGTTATTATGGCAATTACGGTAGTTCCTGCCTGAGGTCAGCACAGTTCAGCATGGAGCAGCTGCTCCTGCCTCAGAGCCATTTGGTGCCCCTGAGCCACTCACAGTTCCAGGCACACAGCAGTCCACATTGGAGGCGCAATCAGCAGTTTAATTCTGAGACTGAGTGTGCAGCACAGAAACTTTTTTCATCCAAGTTACAGCCAAATCTGACACGCAGAGCACTGCGCAGTCTGAAAACACCTCTCTATATGGCAACAGGAATGTGCCATGCTCTTCTGCCTGCCTAAGCCTGATTCTGCCTTCTGCCCAGGTGCAGGCAGGGAGTGCTGAGCCATCTGCATGCTCTCAGAGCATTCTCCTTCCGATCCCAAGCAGGAACACAAACATCCAGTCCCATAAAAGCTGTTGAAATGCTTTAAAGCCAGAGTTTGCACTGCGGCACAGTCCCAGGAAGCTGCACTTTAAAATGACACAGCTTTATTTCTACTGCTGTTGCCAAATCAGGAAATTTCTCTACAGCACGCCACCAACAAACAGCAAAATTCTGTGTTAAACTCTCTCTCTCCCTTATTTTTAAGCCTTCTCAGGTTTTTAAGTGAATTTAGTCCATCACATCTGGGCGCCACTCTGTTGTGATTGGAGCAGATAGAAAGATGACCCTCCCCCATCAGACCTCCCTTGTGGGACAAAAACCCTGGCCCCTCCCCCAACTCCCTTGACTTTTCTAGCCAGCCAGCAGGGAGTTTCCTGTGGCTAGGATGACCCCAAACCCAGGGACAGATGGTTTTACTGCAGATTCTACCAGAACTTCCAAGAAGAGCTAACACCTATACTCCTCAAAGTGTTCCACATAATAGAAACAGAAGGGACATTGCCAAACTCTTTTTTATGAGGCTACAGTTACCCTGATACCACCGCCACGCAAAGACTCAACCAAGAGAGAATTACAGACCAATCTCACTCATGAACATATATGAAAAAATACTCAATAAAATACTGTCAAACCAAATCCAAGAACACATCAAAAAAAATCATCCATCATGATTAAGTCAGTTTCATCCAGGAGATGCAGGGTTGGTTCAACATATAAAAATCTATCAATGTAATCCATCATATGCATAAACTGAAAGAAAAAAACCATATGATCATTTCATTAGATGCCTAAAAATCATTTGACAATATCCAACACCCCTTCATAATAAAGGTCTTGGAGAAATCATAGATACAAAGAACATATCTAAATATAATAAAAGCAGTATACAGCAAGCCAACAGCCAAAATATTGTATCAGCGTAAATGAATGCAGACAGATTGTAATAATATATACAGCTTTAATGGGGAAATAGACTTACAGAACCACAGGTTCCCACAGAGAAGAGGAAAGCAGAAGGGGCGGCCAGCTCATGCTCGCCAGATTTATATGTAAACATTAGCCCAAGGCGAACACGCCCCCTAAGGGGGCTGGGCTATCCCTACATCTCCCACTTTTGTCTAAATAAGACAGAACTAAACCAAATACAACTATATACAATAATAACAAATAATAAATATAACAAACAATATTGAGAACAAAAGTTTTGCTAAACATTTTATCTCAAGGAGTCTAAATAATGTAGAGAGTAACTACAATTATATAATCTTTAACTCCGTCAAAGATCTGAGAAGGGAATAAATATTACTTAACAAACCAGATATATCCAAAATGTATAACAAATGACGGAGACAACTGACTACCTGGGCAATCACCCAAAGTCTTGTTTGTAACATTGAGTCAACCAACTTTGGCTAAGGCCTAACATAACTGACATACCATTATTAAAGGCAAGGAACTTTCTTAGAACTATCCTACCCTGTCTGAGCAAGATAAGACAATCCTGTTTTATACACTTATGGATATTCTGTATCTTTGTCAGTAGCTGAGGTATGGGTTTTTCTTAACCCAAAGGCCAGTTCTGCCAAGAAGACAAGCTCCCAGTGGAGTGTCTTTGGTGCTCAACGTTCTCTCGGGAGTAGAGTGGTGTCGCCAGGAGTGATTGTGTCTCATTGGCACAGAGTTCTAGGTTAGATTAAGAAGATTCTAGGTTAGATTAAAGGCCATTTTCTACAGCTCTTCAAAGAGGCTGAAGATTATACTATCTATACTAAATATAATCTCTATGTATCTGAAAGACCTGATTAACTTAAAAATAAATATGACAAACATATAATTCTCAATACCTATCTAACTTGAAGACTAAGAGAATAAACAACTGTGCAATATATGAAGACAATGATCTTCAACTGTAAACAATGTCATTACATATCAAATGT
>NW_026068191.1:83871-85362 GCF_014885135.2 Alexandromys fortis
GAGACCTGACAGAGAGGGGAAGTGGGGGTATCTTGGATGGCCCATGGCAATTGTGGTGCTGACCGCCAGAAGGCACACGGGGGTGCCATGAACACGGCAGGTTCTGGTTACGGGCGTCCCCGATAATCAGAAGGCTGTGCTAAGGCAGACTAACTGTCCCGACCCGGCAGCCGACAGGGAAGAAACCCGGCCGGGAGGAGCCAGTAAGTGGCAGCAACCGACGGGAATCAAACCTGGCCGGGAGGAGATAGTTACGCCGATTTGGGGCTGACTGCCGATTTGGGGCTGACCGTACAGCCGGAAGGTAACGTGAGAGAAAGGAAAGAAAGGAGGAAGAAAGCCAGGGACACCAAGCCCTGGGGAGAACGGCTGAGAGCACGAAACTCTCAGTGGCGGCAGGACCAAATTTGCCAGGGGCAGAAGGCCAGGAGAGGAGCGGGGCGGATTCGCCAGGGGAAGCCGGCTGGACAAAGAGAAGCCGGCGGGGGCGGGGTAAACTCACGAATCAGGCGGAATCAGGTGCAGATGTGGTGATGGCCGTGATGAGCGGTGTTGGCTGCAGGTCCCGGTTCTGACTCTGTGTCCGGCGTGAGGTCCCGGGCTCCGGGAGGCGCCAGAGGCCCGGAGTCCGGACCTCGGGTGGAGAATCTGGCACGAAGTAGTTCCCGAGTCGACGGCACCAATATTATTCCTTTAAAAATGGCAGCGGCGTGGGTGTGTGGACAAACACAGGATGGACAAGACGCAAAGGAAGAGGCGGGACACGCGGCTCCCACGTGGGTGCACTTTAATGGGGAGAGGGGAACACAATAAGGGGTGGGACGTGCAAGACACACAAGGGTGGGGGAGAAAAGGCCAAGAGGGGGCGAAACCTCGTGGAGGCTCGCTTTTAACGGGGGGCGCAAGGTTATCTGGGAGGAATGACCCTCACCTGGGCGCAGCCAGCGCGCACACAGGTGACGGTAATCCAGGAGAAGTCTGGGAGCTGTAGTTTCCAAGGAATAACAGCAATAAGACAACAAAAGGAGATCAAGGGGATTCAAATTAGAAAGAAAGAAGTCAAACTTTCATTATTTGCAGATGATATGATAGTGTATATAAGTGATCCCAAAAACTCTAACAGAGAACTCCTACAACAGATAAATTTGGTCAGTAATGTGGCAGAATACAAGGACAACCAAAAAATCAGTAGCCCTCCTATACACAAATAATAAAGAAGCTGAGAGTGAAATCAGAGAAGCATCACCTTTCACAATAGCCACAAATAAAATAAAATATCTTGGGGTAACACTAACCACAGAAGTGAAAGACTACAAGAACTCTGGGGGGGCTGGAGAGATGGCTCAGTGGTTAAGAGCACTGGCTGCTCTTCCAGAGGTCCTGAGTTCGATTCCCGGCAACCACATGGTGGCTGACAACCATCTGTAATGAGATCTGGCACCCTCCTCTGGCGTGCAGGCATACATGGAAGCAGAATGTTGTATACTTAAT
>NW_026068191.1:90292-93024 GCF_014885135.2 Alexandromys fortis
CCCATCAAAATCCCAACACAAATCTTCACAGACCTTAAGAGAATAATAATCAACTTTATATGAAAAAAACAGGAGAGCCAAAACAATCCTATACAATAAAGTAATTTCTGGAGGCATTACCATTCCTGGCATCAAACTCTATTACAGAGCTACAATAATGAAAACAGTTCAGTATTGGCATAAAAACAAAGACATTGACCAATGGAATCCAATTGAAGACCCAGATATTAATTCACAAAACTATGACCACCTGATTTTTGACAAAGAAGCTAAAATTATACAATGGAAGAAAGAAAGCATCTTTAACAAATGGTGCTGACATAACTGGATGTCAACATGTAGAAGAATGAAAATAGATCCATATCTATCACCATGCACAAAACTCAAGTCCAAGTGGATAAAGGACCTCAATATCAATCTGAACACAATGAAACTGATAGAAGAGAAAGTGGGAAGTAGCCTGATATACATGGGCACAGGAGACAACTTCCTATATATATCCCCAGTAGTACAGACAATAAGAACAACAATAAATAAATGGGACCTCCTGAAACTGAGCAGCTTCTGTAAAGCAAAGGACACAGTCATTAAAACAAAAAGGTAACCTACTGAATGTGAAAGGATCTTCACCAACCCCACATCAGACAACAGTCTGATCTCCAAAATATATAAAGAACTCAAGAAACTAGACATTAAAATTCTAAATAGTGCAATTAAAAATGGGATATTGAACTGAACAGAGAATTCTCAACAGAAGAATTTCAAAGGGCCAAAAGATACTTAAGGACATGTTCAACTTCCTTAGCTAAAACAGGGAAATGCAAATCAAAACAACTTTGAGATACCACCTTATACCTGTCAGAATGGCTAAAATCAAAAACACTAATGAAAACCTATGCTGGAGAGGATGTGGAGTAAGGGGAACACTCATCCATTGCTGGTGGGAATGCAAACTTGCACAACCACTTTGGAAATCAGTGTGGTGGTTTCTCAGAAAACTGGGAGTCAACCTACCTCAGGATCCAGCAATACCACTCTTGGGAATATACCCAAGAGATGCCCAATCATACTACAAAAGCATTTGTTCAACTATGTTTATAGCAGCAGCCAGAACCTGGGAACAACCTAGATGCCCCCTCAATGGAAGAATGGATAAAGAAAGTGTGGCATATCTACACACTAGAGTACTACTCAGTGGGAAAAACAACAACAAAACACAATGACATCTTGCATCTTGAATTTTGCATGCAAATGGATGAAAATAAAAAACACTATCCTGAGTGACGTAACCCAGACCCAAAAATATGAATATGGTATGTACTCACTCATTAGTGGATTCTAGCCATAAACAAAGGACATTCAGCCTATAGTTCGCAATCCTAGAGAAGCTAAGTAATAAGGTGAACCCAAATAAAAACATATATAGATCCTCCTGGAAATTGGAAGTAGACAAGATTACCAGGCAAAAGTTGGGAGCATGGGGTTGGGGGTGGGTTGGGGAGGAAGTGTAGAGGGGGAGAAAGAAGGGAGAAGGGGAGGCCTGGGCAGAGCTTGGGGGAGTGGGATGTTGAGATGGAGAAGGGGCAGATATGGGAGCAGGAAGAAGATATCTTAACTAAGGGAGCCATTTTAGGGTTGGCAAGAGGCTTGGCTCTAGAGGGGTTCCCAGGAGTCCACGGGGATGACCTCAGCTAGAACCCTGGGCAGTGGAGGAGAGGGTGCCTGAACTGGCCTTGTCCCATAGTCACACTGATGACTATCTTGAACATCACCATAGAACCTTCGTCTGGCGACAGATGGAGATAGAGACAGAGACACACATTGGATCATTGGACTGAGCTCCCAAGATCCAGTTGAAGAGCAGAAGGAGGGAGAAGATGAGCAAAGAAGTCAGGACCACGAGGGGTTGGTCCATCCACTGGGTCAATGTGCCTGAGCTAAGGGGAGTTCACCAAAGCCAGCTGGGCTGGAACTGAATGAGCATGGGATCAAACTGGATTCTCTAAATGTGGGTGACAATTGGGGCAGACTGAGAAGCCATTGATAATGACACTGGGATTTGTCTCTACTTCATGTACTGGCTTTTTGGGATCCTAATCTATTTGGATGCACAGCTTCCTAAGCCTGGATGGAGGCGGGAGGACCTTGGACTTCCCACAGGGCAGGGTACCCTGCCCTCTCTTAAGACTAAAGGGGGAGGCAGGAGGGTGAGTGGAGGAGCTGAAGGTAAGTGGGAGGAGGGGAGGAAGTGAAAATTTTGATTGGTATTATTTATAAAGTAATAAAAAAGATCTCTTGAAAATAAGATAACTTGCAGGGTCTGGGTGCTAGAACTCTAAATAACATTCGAATAACACTTGTCCCTTATGGGGATTAGGGATATTTGGGATACAATCATAAAATAAATTCTTTGTCATCTGAAAATCAGATTGAACTTCTACTTCTTCTACTTTTATTTACTTACTCTGACCACCCTATCTCTATTTTCAAGTTCCCCAAATCAGAAAAGCTAATCCTGATCAAGACCAGTTTACAAGCCACCCAAGCAGCAAGGAGATCCGGTCCAGGCACCAGGAGAGACATCACTGGGGTGAGTGAGTTTCTGACCATGGCAGCAGCCCAGGACAGGGAACTCAGACATCCCTCCCACACTTCCTGGTCATCCTCAGGGGCTATTCTGCCTGATACCCCCTCTCTCTTCCTATCCCACCCAGCTTGCATCCACAACCCTC
>NW_026068191.1:95910-96466 GCF_014885135.2 Alexandromys fortis
TATCCTTGTTCCAGTGCCTTATTGCAGCACTATTCTGTTGATCATTTATATTTAAATGATTTAATGTAAATAAACTGTGTGACAACACATGATGAGGAGTATAATACTTGTTGGCTTGCTGTCGCCTCTGTATTTGCATTTTCAAGGTTTGATGGGCCCTTTCAATAATCCCTTGTCCTTGCGGATTATAAGGGATTCCTGTGACATATTGAATATGCCACTGTATACAAAACTGCTCAAATGCTTTGGCAGTATATGCTGGCCCATTATCTGTCTTGATCTGTGAGGGAATACCCATTACTTGAAAACTCTGAATAAGATGCTGAATCACATCTTTTACAGCTTCCCCTGTTTGGGCTGAAGCATGTAATAAGTGTCTATGACCACATGGACATAACACAATTTTCCAAAGGATGGAACATGAGTCACATCTATTTGCTAAATAACATTAGCCTTTAAACCTCTAGGGTTTACTCCCATTTTTAAGGGATGGTAGGCAACTGGGCAATGCTGGCATTGCTTTACTATTTGCCTAGCTTGTTCTCTGGTAATATGA
>NW_026068191.1:101451-109381 GCF_014885135.2 Alexandromys fortis
ATGGGGGGAACTTGGGGAAACGGGATGATTGGGAGAAAGGAAGGTTGGATAGAGGAGCAGGGAATCACATAACTTAATTAAGGGAGCCATCTTAGGGTTGGCAAGAGACTTGAACCTAGAGGGGCTCCCAGGTGCCCAGGGCAATGTTCCCAGTTAGCGCTCCTTAGGCAGCTGAGGATAGGGAACCTGAAATGACCCTATCCTATAGCAATACTGATGAATATCTTGCATCCTATAGAACCTTCATCTGGTGATGGATGGAGATAGAGACAGAGACCCACACTGGAGAACTGGACTGAGCTCCCAAGGTCCCAATGAGGAGCAGAAGGAGGGAGAACATGAGCAAGGAAGTCAGGACCACGAGGGGTGCACCCACCCACTGAGACAGTGGGGCTGATCTATTGTGAGCTCACCAAGGCCAGCTGCACTGTGACTGAAAAAGCATGGGATAAAACCGGACTCTTCAAACATGGCGGACAATGAGGGCTGCTGAGAAGCCAAGGACAATGGCATGGAGTTTTGTTCCTACTTCATGTTCTGGCTTTGTGGGAGCCTAGCCAGTTTGGATGTCCACCTTCCTAGACCTGGATGGAGGGGCGAGGACCTTGGACTTTCCACATGGCAGGGAACCCTAACTCCACTTCGGACTGGAGAGGGAGGGGTAGAGGAGTGGGGGGAGGAGGCAAGAGTGGGAGGAGGGGGAGGGAAATGGGAGGCTGGGAAGAGGCGGGAATTTTTTTTCAATAAAAAAATAAAAATAAAAGAATGCTGGACACGCATCTGAATATTTAGTGGTCATTTGTATCTCTTCACTTGAGAGCTGTCTGTTTAGCTCATTAACCAATATTATGATCTTGTTGACATCTCTATTTCACTTTTTCCTCTGTATATCTTTTTATTAATCTTCTGTCAGATGTATGTAGCAAGCAACAATTTCTGCCCTTTCTGTAGATTTTTTTTAGTACAGAATCTTTTTAATTTCATAAGGTACCATTTTTTAATTGCTGAAATTAGAAGCTAGAGAGATGGTTTAGTAAAAAAAAAAAGCACTTTTCAGATTATATTTAGGGGTATATATGTACAAATACATATATTATGCAATAGCAATTTATGAAAAAAGAAGCCATGAATTTGAAGGAAAGTAGAAAGAGACATATGTGAGGGCTTGGAGGGAGGAAAAGGAAGGCAGAAATACGATAATCAAATTACAAGCTTAAAAAAAGTTCTTATTATTCTTTCAGATAATCCAGGTTCGGTTCTCAGCATATTCATAGTGACTCATAGCCATCCATAACTCCTGTTCCAGAGGATGCAATATAACCATCTGGTTTCCAGGGGCATATACATACACAGTGCATATACATACATGCAAGCCAACACTTATACACATACACTGTGCTCTGCCAGCATGTGTGCCTGCACAATAGAAGAGGGCACCAGATCTCCTTATAGGTGATTGTGAACCACCATGTGGTTGCTGGGAATTGAACTCAGGCCCTCTAGAAGAGCAGCCAGTGCTCTTAACCTCTGAACTATCTCTCCAGCTCTATATACACAAACTTTAAAAAATCAAAATCAATCACTCAATTAAGTAAGTAAAGCGTTGGGATTGTTGCCTGAACAACTAGTGTCCCTTTGAGAAAGCCCTTGCCTATGCCTGTGTCTTACAGTGTTTCATTATTTTTTCTTCTAGTAATGGCAGTGTTTCAGGTCTTCCCGTAAGGTTGTAACGATGCATTTGGAATTTATTTTTGTATATGGTGAGATATGGGGATCTAGTTTCATTTTTCTACATGTAGACAGTCAGAGTTCCCTGGTCAGTTCCAGGTTGATTTCTTTTTTTCTTGTGTCCAAAGTGAGTGGTGTCTTCATCAATGAAGTCTTACCACCTAGTTATGGTGGGCAACCAAGAGCAATTACAGTACCTTGTGTTGTTTGAGAGCCTCCCTGACCAGTAATTCATAGGGAGTTATTTTATGCACGACAGTCTGACACTGAGGTTTTTATTTACTAACCCATGTCTTCTGGGAGCAGCAATGCACACCTACACAGGATAATTCTTTCAAATCCATATGCATTGTACATATATAATATTCTCAATTATCTCACAAAATAGTAGACTTTCCTAAAGTTTATTCATATATCCTAATGAAAATACAACCTTCCCTCTTTCATCCCCAACCATACTATCCCCATTTAGACCTTTAACCCCAAGTATTCCACCCGTCTCTTCTTCTATTTCACCTGCTGTCCCCTCTGACTAAACTGTGATCACATAGCATATAAAAGTCCCCAGTCTCCGAAGGCTGAGACACAGAGAGGCCACAGACAAGGCCAGTCTGCATTCTTTGGGAGAGAGAAAAATGTGAAAGAAGAGAAACTAGAGTGGAAAGTGGGGAGAGAGAACAGGAATGAGCTGGTCTGCTAACTTATGGGTAAAACAGAAGGATAAATATGTACACATGTACCTGACACTAACTTTTATAAATCAAATACATGCCTTTCCAAAGTGATCACCTTGAAATCTATATATAAGGTGCATATAGAAATTAGCTTAATATCAAAAATACTCTTGGTGTGGGAGGTCCTTCTATCTATGTGTTGCTTTTATTGGTTAATGAATAAAGAAACTTCCTGGGCCTCTTAATAGGGCAGAACTTAGATAGGCAGGTGTAGGCGTAAGTCACAAACAATGCCACACCAGTTTGGAATTATGATTAATAGGGTGGTATTTATTTAAAGGGGAAAAAACTTACAGATCATCATCCCAGCTGCACAACCAGGAAGGGAGTCTAGTTGCTGGATGCAGAGCAGGAAGTGAGAGAGGGAGAGAAGGGAAGTAGCCGCTTTTTTAAAGGGAGAGAGACCACGCCCCAATGGGGTGGTATCTCAGCAGCTATAGGCTGGAGGAGAGGAAGGACCTCCCACAACAGGCAGGGAAAACTGGACTGAATGCTGGGAGAAGGAAGGTGGAGAGAGAGAGAGACGCCATGGACCGGCCAGAGTCAGACATGCCAAAATTTTGCCAGTAAGCCACTACCATGTAGCAATACACATATTAATAGAAATGGATTAAATTAATATGAGATAGCCATAAGATGATAGAGCTAACAGGCCAAGCAGTGATTTAATTAATACAGTTTCTGTGTGATATTTTTGGGTCTAAGCTAGCCGGGTGGCCAGTAACCAGCAAGCAGACCTCCTCCAACATACTATATATGTTTTAGCTCTCTCTCTCTCTCTATCTGTGTGTATGTGTGTGTGCACACGCATGTGTGTGAGTAGTGTTTTTACAAATGTTCAGCATAGTATGCATATGGTGTACTCAAATGGCATGTATATTGTATATTTGCAAGTATATGTTGGTGGTATATGTGTATGTGAGTGTGGAGATGGTATATGGTATATCCATGTGCACATTTGTGTACATGTGTGTCTTTTGTGTGGTATAAGTGTGTGGGTACATGTAGGGGTAGTGTGTGGTATATTTGTTTATATGTGTATGTACATGATATGTATATATATTGATGTATGTTAAATGGTTTATGGTATATTCACGTGTATATGTTCGTGTGTGTGCATATATGTGTGTGGTATTTGTGAGTGTGCATGTTGGATATATTCTCATTCTTGTACAGCAAGCACTTATACACATTGGGCTATCTCCCCAGCCCTACTACAAGTAACTTTAAATGTGAAGTTCATATCTGAAACCACAACTTCCTTTTGTTTCTGTCCATGGCATTCATTGAATTATATCTATAGAGAACCTACTACATACTAAGTACTATGATAAATGGTGTGAGGGGTTCCACAATGAGCCATGGTACTGTCATAAAGCCTGTATTCTAGGAAACAGAGACAAACATTAGATGAGTAAATACAGTATTTACTAAACAGAGTGAGAGAAAGGCCAAAGGAGGCTTCAGTGACTTGATGGCATCTGAAGGTGGTGGCCAGACTGGAATGAGTATCTGAGAGACAAGGGGATAAGAAGCCCCTGAAACATCACTAAGAAGTCAGCAGCTGCCCAGAGCATACTGAGATTATTCCCCACAGCTCCCTTTTCAGTGATTTACCATTCATGTTGCCTGGTCCCTCCCTCAACACAAAATAATGAGGCTTCTGGGACAGAGGCCTCATTGGGGGAATACTTTGCAGTAGGATTTCCCTGGAGGTCAGAATTCTGCTTCAGATCTCTAGACAGTGCTTCTGTTTCCCCTTTTTAATGGGAGCTAGAAACACAATGAAAACTGATGCAAAATATTTCAAGATATAGAAGTTGCATCAAAGAGTCCTGAAAGGGCAAACTCTGGAAAGAGTGCTAAATCTTTTTTAAACTAGAGAGAGGAGCCCTGTACCACAGGCTAGACTGAGCCTCTGAAAATATCTCTCTATCTGCAGGACGAATCCACTCAGAGACAGCCAACCAATTCTGCATTCTGCAGCTCTACACAGGTGAGTCTAGGAGGGAACTCAGTATGGAGAAGCAATCCACTAAAGAGAACACAACTAGCCAGCAGCTTGGAGCTTGAATGTGTTGTCTAAATGTTAGTCTCTTTTTTCCATTCCTTTCTGGAACTTTCCAAATCTACTAGGATAAGTTCAATTTCTATAAACTTGAAAAGGGGGCTTTCAAAAATCTTAATACCTTTCTAATTTTCTCTTTTTATTAGGATGGCAATGACAGGGGGCGGGTCAAGAGGAGTGGTGTTTGTTAAGCAGGCTGGATGCATCTTCCACTCCAGTGATAGGTGCTAAGTTCCTTTCCTAAGTAAGCTCTTTTCACTTAACCTTTGGCAAAAGACAAAAATCTACTCTGTGAAGCCCATAAAATGGGGTCAGGATGGTCCTCTACATGGCATATATTCCCTCTGAGCTGCCCTGTCCTTACCAGGGCATCTAACTAAACAAAGAGTGAAGAAGGTAAACGCCCTTGCCAGAAACAGGTTTGAACTGGATATTCCCCCAACATAAATGGTCATTTGAGCACACCCAACCCAGCCCTAGGCCGGTTTCCCGCCCCATCTTCAGAATATCACACCTGCTTCCCAGCACCCCAGATCCCAAGGGTCACTGTAGAAACCCAACATTTCGATTTGGTGGAGATGTGTTTTATACAATTTGAACCTCTCCAGGAAACACACTCATATCAGAGAAGCCCAATGTGGGCTCAAGATGCATACAATGTAGCTCATCCTGGGGTCCCAAGATGCCAGAGGCCCCTGTAATGCCACCCATTCTCACATTCTTGCTTTCTCAATGGCACCCACTCATCCGTCCTTACCACCTTCCCCTGAAAGTGTTACTACAGTTGCTTTTCAAAGATGCATCATTTAGTCTCTGACATCACTGGAATCTTCTTTTGAAATGCTTTTATATTGAATTTTAACCTTCCAGTGTTTTTATGTGCTTTGATTAGATTCTGACCATTTTATAACTTTATCGTTATCAGATACAGCCTAATATTTGGATATTTTTCACAATATCTTAGTTATTTAATCAAGCCAGGATTGATATACTCAAATTATTTGCAACTTTTTTAAAACGTTTCAACAACTAAAAACAAGATCTCAAACAACATGACACTGGAAGCTAAAGAATGGGAGAGGCAGTGCAGGGTACTAGGTAGTCTGACTTTGCTTCCTGTAAGCTGCTCTGGACTGTTCTACTCGCATTATCAGGCCCAAATCTTTGGCAAAACACTGCTCTTTTACTCTAAAAATCCATGTCTGAAAAATCCACAGTATGTTCTTCTTTAGCTCCTGGAGCCCATACCCCAGGTTTTGAACTACCCATCTTTAAAGCTGCATTCTTTACATGCCGGTCTCGGAACAGAGACAACCCTTAGCCCCACCAGATGTGCCCCATGCCAGTTTCCTAGGCTCTACCAGGCAAGGCACCCAGTACCTGAGTGCTCAGAAGAGCTTCTTCCACAGGAAAGCTGAAGTAAATGAATTGTGCTTGTGTGTAATAATGTAAGGAACAGAATGGCAATGCAGACCAGTCGGGGAGACTGCTCGCTATACATAAGTGTAACTTAGGAGACAGGTCCAGATTGTTACTCCACTGTAGCTGTTCTAATTTAATATGGAAATTTGAAGTTTCATAAAACATATCATGAAAATACCCCAGGTTTAAGTGAAAGCACACTGGTATTAGATGTCTATTTGGCTTACAGTCCAGTCCGTGTCTGCTTAGCCCTGTGTTCTGGGAGAATCTTTACAGTAGAAACATGTGGTGGATGCTTCTTGGCAAACAGGAAGCAGATGTGAAAGCACTGCTCTAGCTTCCTCACCATCTGGTTGATTCAGGCACTTGAAATCTTTCCCGCTCTTTAAGGGGAGTTGAAGGATGACAAATGGAGCTTTGTGTATATACATGCACAAGCTTGCTAACAACCAAACAATAAAAATTCCTTCGTAATTCTGTATTTTACAAAATTCAATCTAAACCAATGGACAAGTAATTCAATCAATAAAAGTAAATGATATCCTGAAATGATAAAGAGGATGAGTGATCTCTGGAATTTGTTGTAACAAAACTAGATCCATATTTATAATAACAAAGACTGACCATAACCTGAAAGAGTTATAGGGATCCAACAAGCAAAATCAAATTATCACTTTTAATCCACTAGAAAGTGACTAATGAACTGGGCAGTGGTGGTGCACACCATTAATCTCAGCACCTAGGAGGCAGAGGCAGGCGGACCTCTATGAGTTTGAGGCCAGCCTGGTCTACAGAGGAAAGATTAATTGACAATGCAGGTGTCAGAGCGCACTTCAGGAGAGCCTTCAGTCTCACGTAGTAACCAAACACTAGGTGAGAGCTGATGCAGTCATGAAGAAGAGCCAGACACTGTGTATTTTGCACACTGGTGAGGATTTGTGGTTCTTAGCCAGAGACACAAAGGCAGCATTGCAGCGAGATCGAGTGAGAGTGCAGGTGATGGGGGGCAACACTTTCTGGTTGGATTTATTGGTCCATCCTATGGGTCAGGGGTTCTCCTTTTCCCTGATCCATACAATACTCTTTCTTGGTGCCTTTCACTGAGCAGGAGTGAAAGAGCCAGCCTCTAGAGGGTTTCTTTCCTTTCAAAACAATTTTACACAGATGTATTTCTCTCCTAACTGTCAGCCAATAATCATCAAGCAAAACATTTCCTTACCTCCACCCCCTACTGTAGTCCCTTGTCTAACTTCATGATTCATCTTAGCAGGCTAAGACATGAGAAGAAACAGAAACACGTCGCTAGACACTGCGGTGACAGATTTCATTCTCCTCGGCTTGGCTCACCCTCCAAACCTAAGAACCTTCCTCTTCCTGGTCTTCTTCCTCATTTACATCCTGACACAGCTGGGAAACCTGCTCATTCTGCTCACTGTGTGGGCTGACCCCAAGCTGCATGCCCGTCCTATGTACATTCTTCTAGGTGTGCTCTCATTCCTGGACATGTGGCTCTCCTCGGTCATCGTTCCTCGAATTATTTTAAATTTCACTCCTGCCAGCAAGGCTATCCCATTTGGTGGCTGTGTAGCTCAACTGTATTTTTTCCACTTCCTAGGCAGTACTCAGTGCTTCCTCTACACTTTGATGGCCTATGACAGGTACCTGGCAATATGCCAACCTCTTCGCTACCCTGTGCTCATGAATGGAAAGTTATGCACCATCTTAGTGGCTGGAGCTTGGGTAGCTGGCTCCATCCACGGGTCTATTCAAGCCAGCCTGACCTTCCGGTTGCCCTACTGCGGACCAAAGAAAGTGGATTATTTCTTTTGTGACATTCCTGCAGTGTTGAGACTGGCCTGTGCTGACACAACAGTCAATGAACTTGTGACCTTTGTGGACATTGGGGTAGTGGCCGCCAGTTGCTTCATGCTGATCCTGCTGTCCTACGCCAACATAGTTCTCGCCATCCTGAAGATAC